>NW_022639679.1:170392-172811 GCF_010583005.1 Odontomachus brunneus
CAGCTCGCCTTCACGTCCGCACAGGACTTAGTCGCTGCCAGAGACGCAGCATATACACGCGAGCCCAGCTCGCCTTCACGTCCGCACAGGACTTAGTTGCTGCCAGGGACGCAGCATATACACGCGAGCAGTGCTCGCCTTCACGTCCGCACAGGACTTAGTCGCTGCCAGGGACGCAGCATATACACGCGAGCCACGCTCGCATTTACGTCCGCCTAGGGCTTAGCCGCTGCCAGAGACGCAGCATATACAAAGCACGGAGCCAAAGACTCCCGTCGCCGAATAACGTCGCGAATCACTTGCACTCCACGTCATCTTACGGGGCCGCTGGATAGCGGACTGCTAGCGACGAAGACCGCGGTCTCCACACGGCGAGCGGACATCAATCCGCATCCCGCATAACGAACCGGCCGCTCTCCACCCTCGGGCCGTTCGAAACAAAGCAATTTTCGTAGATTTTCATAAAAGTGAAGCGCTGCTTAGCAAGTGCGTGTCCAATCGATGCAAATAAATAGTAATCGGACGGAGCCAAGTCTGGTGAGTAAGCCGTATGCGAAAGTATTTCCCAACTAAACGCCTCAATCGTTTCCTTGACCAGTTTTGCTGTGTATGATGGTGCATTATCATAAAGCAAAATCACTTTGTGTTGCCTTTTTTATATTCTGGTCGTTTTTCACGCAAAGCTTGATTCAAATCGATCATTTGTTGTCGGTAGCGTTCAGTATTAACGGTTTGGCCAGGTTTTAGCAGCTCATAATAGATCACACCCTTCTGATCCCATCAAACACAGAGCATTGTTTTCCGTCCATAGCGATTTGGCCTTGCAGTCGATGTCGATGGTTCGCCTGGAGTTATCCATGATCTTTTACGCTTAGGATTCTCAAAATATATCCACTTTTCATCGCCAGTCACAATTTGATGGAGAAATGACCTTCTTTTGTACCTGGCGAGCAGCATTTCGCAAGTGGTTTTTCGGTTTTCCTACTGTCTCTCATTCAGTTCATGTGGAACCTATTTTCTCATCTTCTGGATCTTTCTCATGGCTTTCAAACGTATGGAGACGGCTTCTCGTGTCACATTTAATTGATCCGTGAGTTGTTGTTGCGTTTGAGTGTCATCCTCATCCAACAATGCTTGCAATTCGCTGTCTTCAAACGTTTTCGGTGGTCTTCCACGTTCTTCGTTTCTCACGTCAAAATCGCCACTTTTGAATTTTTTAAACCACTCAAAACACTGTGATTTATCCAGAGCATGCTCACCGTAAGCTTCGACAAGCATTCGATGCGATTCTGCAGCAGTTTTCTTCAAATGGTAACAGAAAATCAATGCTGTCCGCAAATCGTAGTTTCCAGGCACAAAATTCGACATGTTCAACGCTATTACAATCTATGCTGTTGTATGAAACTTGTATTGTTGTGAGTTGAAAATCTTTGTCAGAGATGTCAAGGAAATGGCACCAACGACGTGGTTTGACGGTAACTACATTGACAGCTAGGGCCATCTATGGGCAAATTCCGGTTTCATATTTACAGACCTGGTAACTTTAACGTATTTGCGCGCTTAATCGCCAGACGAAGCCCTTATCGCCTCCACTTGAGGAGAGCGTTTTACAAACCCGTCAGACAAAGCAACGATAAATTGAGAATAGGCGATTTTTTCACGCACCTCAAGCGGGCACTCAGGACACGCTTTTCGTGCTAAGCTTCAAATGTGCGCCGACCGACGCAAAATCCTCTCCCGGACACTGTTTCCGGTTGATAAATTGCAAATAAAAATTCTGTGTGAGCTCGCCCTCGCCGAAAGGCAACTCCAATTTCGATCTAAGATCCGCAAATATGAGGGTACCGTTTCCATCGTTGCACAAATCGAGTACAGAACACGCCTTTCCTCGGAAACAGTAAGCCAGCACAACTGCCCTCTTTGTTTCCGACCATCAATTTACATTCGCAATTAATAAAAATTGAGACAAAAATTCGCGCAACGGAGCCGTTTCGTCGAAAATATCCGACTTAAGTTTTAACACTGAAACCGCTCATCCGTCCCCGTTCGCCGCTGTCCCCGCAAACGATTGATTCGCGTATCGCGCCTCTCACGCTCTCGCACGAAGTGACATTTTCGGATGGACTTACAAGGAGATGACGCCAATTAGGAAATCGCTTTTCCAACGAGTCATAGTGCGTTCGATAGCTTACATGTAGCTAATAAAAACCCTAAAGGCGTTTGTGCCAATGGGCCTTCGTTTAGGAGAAATTACAAAACAAAGTTAGGGTCACGCAACTATGTCCCATGTAAAGAAGAACATTAGAATCTTTTTCGAGTAAGCGGCGTAGCTGAGCCGACTAAGGCTCCCGTCCATACATTTTTGCGCCGGCGGCGTGCGTTCGAGTCCCGCCGACGACTGCTTCGCTTTTTTTTTTTT
>NW_022639679.1:172821-177807 GCF_010583005.1 Odontomachus brunneus
TGCGGGACACACTCCAGGCTGCAGTGGAGAAACTGAGAATGCTCCGACAGGAGCGTTGGAGAGTGCCGTTGCAAGGCCAAGGCGAGCCGGGGGAGCGGCTAGGAGTCAATGCAGGCCAGTCTTTCCCAAATTATAAGCTTAGAGCTGACAATTATGATGGAGAAACGCCTCTCCGAGAATTTTTATCACAATTTGATTTGGTAGCGCGTGCCAACGGGTGGGGCGATAGGGAAAAAGCGATTATTCTTGCGGCAAATTTGAGGGGAAAGGCGCGGTCGGTTTTAGAGAATTTGGAAGGAGAATTTAGTTATAATGAAATAAAGGCGAAACTAGAATTACGTTTCGGAGAACATTTTTGTTTCCAAAACTATTATACGCAATTCACAAATAGGAGAATGAAATTCGGAGAGGAGTTTGCATCTTTCGGGAGTGATTTAGAAAGGTTAGCGAATTTAGCATATTCAGAGTGCTCGTTTGAGGTACGTGATAAGATCGCGTGTGCGCAATTCGTTACAGGGCTAACAGAAGGTTTTGTAAAACGAACCTTACAGTTGGAAGGAGTAATTTCATTAAGAGTAGCGATTGAACGAGCGAAAGCAATTCATGAGATTTTTAGTGAAAGTTCTGTACGACGAGCGGAGAGTCAAAATAAAAAAAAAAAAGAGGAAATTTGTTATAATTATGGGGAAAATTCGCGTTTTTCGCAAGGCCAGGGAAAAAATTTTAATAAAAATCGGCCAAATTATGGGAGGAACTTAGATTCATCATGCGGGGGAACAACCGGAAATAAGAATTTGGGGAAGGAATGCTGGCAGTGTGGAGGAACGGGACATTTTCGTGCGGAATGTCCTGCATTAGCGAATCAGCGACCAAAATAGATGTTGTCGAGTGGTGCGGGGTCGACTCGGCAAGGGAAGAAAAGACCCCGGAAAAAAAAAAGGGTAGCTTAGGTCAAAATCGGGAAAATTATTGTTTTCAGGGAAAATTAGATGGAAAATCTTGTATATTTAAGATAGACACAGGTTCGGATGTTTCGATAATTAGTAAAAGAATGGTTAGGGTTCCGAGGAAAGTGGTCAAAGTAAAAAATAGTTATTTAATTTATTTAACTGGGGAAAAGGTTCCAGTGGAATCAAAGGTTAGGGTTTTTGTTGAGTTGGGAAAATTTGTTTCGGCAATGTCCATGTTCGTTGCTGACATGGAGGAAGACTGTGTTCTTGGATTAGACTTTTTGTCAGCAACGAATGCAGAATTAAAATTACAATCTGTGTTAGGATTAGGACCGAAAAAAAAAAAAAAAAAGAGTTTGTTTGCTCGCGGATAAATTATTGTGAGCGTGTTCCTGATTTTCTTTTGGAATTGTTTAAACGAGATTCGAAAGAATTAAATTTTGAACAAAAGAGAAAGTTTGCCGAACTTTTAACTGAGTTCCAGGATATATTTTCGGAGGATATTATTGCAGGAAATTGTGATATTTTACAACATACAATTCAATTGAGTGATTCGCGTCCTATCAAACAAGTACCTAGAAGAATTCCGTTTGGAATGAGGAGGGAAGTAGAGGAAAATCTCATTGAAATGAGGAATAAGGGGATTATTGAAGAATCATCGAGTCCGTGGGTTTCACCTGCGGTCATGGTTAAAAAGAAAGATGGGACACTTAGGTTTTGTGTAGATTTTAGGAAATTGAATGCTAAAACTATTAAAGATTCTTATCCAATTCCTCGTATAGATGATACTTTGGATTGTTTAGCGGGAAATGCATGGTTTTCTACGTTAGATTTAAAAAGTGGTTATTGGCAAGTTAAAATTCGTCCTGAGGATAGAGAAAAGACAGCGTTCTCTGTAGGAAAAGGGTTATGGCAATTTACTGTTTTGCCGTTTGGACTTTGTAATGCACCAGCAACCTTTGAACGATTAATGGAACTAGTTTTACAGGAATTAATTTCTAAGGTTTGTTTGGTGTATTTAGATGATGTGATTGTTTTTAGTAAGACTTTTGATGGAATGATACAACGTTTGAAGACTGTGTTCTTACGTTTTCGAGCTGCTTGTTTAAAACTTAATCCGAAAAAGTGTGTTCTTTTGGGGAAAACAGTTAAGTTTTTGGGACACGTAATTTCTGAAAAAGGGGTAACTACGGATCCAGAAAAGATTATTGCAGTGAAAGATTGGCCGATTCCGCAAACAAAGAAACAACTTCGTAGCTTTTTGGGATTTTGTTCGTATTATCGGAAATTTGTTAAAGAATTTTCTTTAATTGCGAAACCCCTCTATTCTCTTACAGAGAATCAATCAAAATTTATTTGGACAGGGCAATTGCAGGAATCTTTTGAAAAATTAAAAGGTGTTTTGGTTTCTTCTGCACTACTGGCTTTTCCCACTGAAGAAGGGAGATTTGTTTTGGATACTGATGCTTCTAATGATGGGATGGGAGCAGTTTTATCTCAAATTCAAGGAAAGTCAGAAAAAGTAATAGCTTATTATAGTCGTGTTTTTAGTAAAGCAGAAAGGAATTATTGTGTAACACGACGCGAACTTTTGGCGGTTGTGGATTCTATTAAATGTTTTCATCATTATCTTTATGGGAGGAATTTTTTAGTAAGGTCTGATCATATTTCTTTGAAATGGCTAATGTCATTTAAAGACCTTGAGGGACAATTAGCTCGTTGGATAGAGAGGCTCCAACAGTATGATTTTGAAATTCAATATCGGAAAGGAAATTCCCATCGTAATGCAGACGGTCTTTCACGACGTCCTTGTGAATTTTCTTCATGTAATTATTGTAAGAAAGTTGAAGAAAAGGAAATGGTTGGTAAAATTGGAAAAGTTGGTCGGATTATTTTTGGAGAAAGTCAAAGGGATTGGAGGAGAGAACAATTGGACGATAAAGTGATTTCCATTTTTCTTTTGGCAAAAGAGCAGAATCAACGTCCTTCTTGGCATGAGATATCTCTTAAAGGTCCTTCTGCTAGAATCTACTGGAATCAGTGGGATGCTTTATTGATTTTTAAGGGAATTTTATATAAAAAATGGGAATCTGCATCATTAATTAAACAGGTGTTACAAATAATTGTACCACAGAAAATGATTAATGAAATTTTGAAAGAAGCCCATGATGTTCCTTCTAGTGGGCATTTCGGAATAAATAAGACCTTGGCTAGGATTCGCCGAAATTTCTATTGGTCAACTTGTAAAAAGGATGTTGAAGATTGGTGCCATACTTGTGAAATTTGTGTTTCAAAGATAGGTCCTTCGGGTAAGGGGAAATCTCCACTTCAAATTTTTAATGTGGGGGCTCCATTTGATAGAGTTCAAATGGATATTTTGGGACCACTTCCAATAAGTACTTACGGAAACAAATATCTTCTTGTTGTAGTAGATTGTTTTTCAAAATGGGTAGAAGCTATTCCTTTAAAAAATATCAGAGCTTCGTCGGTTGCCGAAGCTTTTGTTAGTCAGGTAGTTTCACGTCATGGTGTACCTCTTGAAATTCACACGGATCAGGGAAAATGTTTTGAATCAAAGCTTTTTCAAGAATTGTCACAGTTAATGGGAACCAAGAAAACCAGGACTACTGCTTTGCATCCTCAATCAGATGGCCAGGTAGAGCGTCAGCAAAGAACAATCTTGGAATATTTATCGAAATTCGTCTCGAGTCATCAAAAAGATTGGGATCGTTGGATCCCTATGAGTCTCTTAGCATATCGTTCTTCAAAACATGAGACTATGAAGTTTACTCCTTCGGAACTTTACTTTGCACGAAATCTTCGGATTCCTCTGGACCTATTCCGTGGTATTTCTCCAGGAGAGGAAGAATTTGTATCGGAAGTGTCTTATGTTCCGAAATTGAGAAAAAAATTAGATAAAATTCATGAAATGGCACAAAACTTTATGGCTATTAAGTCGGAAAAGGTGAAATCTTTGTATGATAAAAAAGCTAGAGACGTTGTTTTTTCGCCTGAACAGAAAGTTTGGTTATTTAATCCGAAACGTATTAAAGGAAAGACTCCAAAACTCCAAAGGAACTGGGAAGGACCTTATAAGGTGGTAAAGAAATTAAGTGATGTAGTTTATTGTATACAGCTTTCTCCGAGGCATAAAAAAAAAATAATTCATGCGGATAGACTTGCGTCTTTTAGAGAAAGGAATAATAAGATTATTATGTAATTTTTTTTTTAAGGGAAAAAATTTAGCATCTAATTTAAAAAATATTTTTGTGAATAAATTAGGATTATTCAGTAAAATAGATACTCTCTTTTATTTTCTTTTGTTGAAGGTTTTGGTCAACTGTGGGACTCGTCGGAGGGACTCTGTCAAGATTTAGAATTGGAAGAAATGCATGAAGACCACCCTCCCCACGGTTTTTTGACCGTGGTTTTTCCCGTGGGGCATTGGACGAATGCCGGGGTGGGGACCTGGAGTGTTCTCGTGAGAGAACGATGGGTCCACGGGAGTTACCCCCTCCTTGTCCGAAGACTGGAGGCGCAACATAGAAGGCAGAAGCGTCATCCCAAGATCTTCTCGGAGGTGACCTAATAGGATACTAAAAAATGAAGCCTGGAAAGTCTAAAGCAACAGCTTAGACTAAGGCAAGAAATCATTGGTGTCCATGGTTCATCGTTAATCCGGAAGGAAGTCAGCGCTCGTTTAGTCTGTAGCAGCAGCTCAGACGAGAGCAGGAAGCTGTCTCGGGGGAAGGAACGTCTTCAGGAGCTCCCCCTATAATTGTCGGGACGACAATTAAAGGAGAAGGGGGGCAGTGTTGCGCCCGCGCTTTTGGGAGCGTATTGCTGGTTCGGTTCGAGATCGAGAGATGAGCGAGACAAGACGACGAGCGACCGGCTTGGCAACGTGTAAACAACAACAGAGATGAGATGGTCCCGAGCTGTCAAACCGATTGGACGTGCGACGCATCTCTCTGTTAATAATAGAATATTGTTAATCCTGCATCAAGAAGCTTTATAGCGGCATTAAATTCCTTCC
>NW_022639679.1:177817-197256 GCF_010583005.1 Odontomachus brunneus
ATAGAAAAACAAAATAAATTTAAAAAAATAAATAATGATTAATGTAGTGTCTTTTATATATCCAAAATTGAAAAAAAAAAAAAAGCGAAGCAGTCGTCGGCGGGACTCGAACGCACGCCGCCGGCGCAAAAATGTATGGACGGGAGCCTTAGTCGGCTCAGCTACGCCGCTTACTCGAAAAAGATTCTAATGTTCTTCTTTACATGGGACATAGTTGCGTGACCCTAACTTTGTTTTGTAATTTCTCCTAAACGAAGGCCCATTGGCACAAACGCCTTTAGGGTTTTTATTAGCTACATGTAAGCTATCGAACGCACTATGACTCGGAAAAGCGATTTCCTAATTGGCGTCATCTCCTTGTTAGCTACGAAAGTCGTTGCTCTAGACGGTTCAGGACAACGTCGCGCTCCTGAAGACGAACCTCCATCTCGCTGCGGAAACGCTGCTGCTCCTGACTCTCTTGCCGCCGCTTCTCGCGCAGCTGCTGCAGCTGCAACAGCACAGTCTCCAAGGCGTTCTCCGCCTGAGTCGATGTCATGGCTTGAGAGCGGGTTCTCACAGAGGAGTGTGCCATTGACATTTTCAGGAAAGCTCTCTCTAGCACTGTACTAAACCACTCACTCGCGTCCCGTCGCGTTTGTTTGTAGAATTTGTTCGATCGTCAGCTCGATCGCGTATTCCAGTCCGTCGGATCGCGAGCAATCGTATCCTGGACGAGCCCCCAAAATATTACGCGCACGGAACGCGGAAATAAAAACAAAACGGGGTTTTGCGGAACAAACAAGAACTCTATTTCAAACTATATACAAGTAAGCGTACTAAGAAGTCGAGAGAAGTTAAAAGACACGTCTGCCGTCAAGCGCAATCTTTCTCCAACTTCCTGTTGACACTTCGTTGCCGTGACAAACAGCTGATCCGTTGACACTACGTTGCTGTAGCAAACAGCTGACCGGAGCCGATCGACTTTTGCGAACGGCAGCTGACTCGCGGTCGAGAAGTATATCAGGCGGCGCGCGTAACAATATTATATAATTGTTAGGATATATAAAAATAAAAAACACAAAAACAATTAAAAAAAAACAAAAAAAAAAACAAAAAATACTAAACCAAAAACCCTTTTAATGGCAAATACTTTGACGGTAAAAGGGCTTAAGTATTACTTTATTTTCTACCCCCCCCCGCGTCCACCACTGTGCCGTGATGGGGAAGGGGGCTGGTCCAATGATGGTGGGCGGCAGTACTGTTGGCTTCAGCCGGTGGGAGGCCTCTTCCGAAGGACCGCTGGCTAAGAGTGGACAGGGTAGCATAGGGATTGGGAAAACCCCTGAAGCTTCCACCGGTAGACTATGTGTGTCATGCAAGGCGGCCCGGGGAAGAGTAGGGGGTGTTCGCGCGAAGTAGATTCGTTATGTAGGTTGGACCGCACCTGCGGGGCTGGTTGCGAACGCGGTTCCGACCGCGTTTTCAAGCAGCGTCGCCCGCGGCGCCTAGGGGAAAGGGCATTGGTCTAGCGCTTCCTGGTGATCCTGTCCGGAGCAACGGACGGGCAACACGGGCGCATGGTGATAGTCGGCAACGAGGGGCGCGTCGGTGATCCGTTATGGCAACGCCGGGGATCCATGCCCTTCGATTCGTCAGGCTAAGGTCCTTTGGCGCCTAGACCCCGTGTTCGATGAAGACGCACCGAGAGGTGCTGCCGGAGCGGCCGATGGGCGTACCGCTGGGGGCGCTGAGTACCAGTGTCCGGAACCTTGGGCGGGGGGATTACGCGGGTCGGTCCAAGGGAAAAATGGGAGGCGCTCGCGTCGGGAAGGGTTAACTTGTCGCCTAGAGTCGCGGGGACGGGGAGGAGGGATAACCGCCGGGCCAGCAGGTGCCCTCTTCAAACGCGGGGTACCCTGTTTTAGAGCCTCGTCTCCTCTCACACGTGCGAGTGGAGTTTGACTGTGTTCGGGGTGAAACTGCGTCACGTCGTGTGCGGCGTGATGCGGTGGTCCCGTAAAATACCTGGCGTCTGCGGGGGGCGGAGGCTACCCGATGCTCCGCTCGCTGTTTGGCGCTGGGGTTGGAAGTGGGGAGGCTGCGGGTGGCCTGCACACTCGGGAAGCTGCTTAAGAACTGGCTGCCTATCCAAAGCGTCTCCCCCTGGGGGGAGCCACGTCGAGGCAATGAAGTAGGGCTTGCTAGAGGCTCCGCTACGAGCGACCTCGGTCTTGTCCAGTTAAGTCTACGTCACTACGGTGAGTCGGGCGGACGAATGTCCCTCCGGAATGAGTGGCTGTAACTCGGTGGCTTCGGACACAGCGGGGTCTGCGAAGTCCTCTGTCGGATGCCGCACGGCCCCAGCCCAGGCATCACGGTGGGGGATGGAAACCACGAGGTGGTGTCTCGACTGCGGAGACAGCCACTAACACCCGCAATTGGAGATAAGGGGGAAGGGGTGTTACCGCCTGGGCGATCTTCTGGAGTGGAGCGCACAGGGCGAAGGTACACGGGCCGGAAGCCGGAGGGGGGCTGAAGGCTCAGGGTGGGTGTTGTTGGTGTGTGAGTGTGTGTGCTTCTGTGTGATAGCCTATCGTCACTCTGCGCCTAGGGCATACCTTGGGCTCAGAAGGGGCGTAGGGGCTACCCGCTGGGTGAGCGTGCTTTTTCAGAGGGGAGAAATGAGGCACAGGAGTCTCATCCTCTATTTAGGGGTCCTTTCTGGGTACGGGCTAAGCTGTCGTGTTCGCCGGGTTGTGGCGCCCGGGCAGGTACGCCCCCCGATGTGTGCCGCGGGCTGGCGTGGCCGCTGCCTTAATCGGTGTCCCAGTGGGAAACCTCAACGAGCGGGACCGGCCGTGTCCTTGTCCCGTAAGTCCAGGATACAGTCTTGGCTGAGGGAGCGGCAACGCTGGTATCAAGGAAAGGTGGGTTGGTTGCGTGCGGGTGCGGTTTCGATCATGCCTTCAAACAACCTCTCCCGCAACATCCATGGGAAATGGCACTGGAGTCACACTTCTCAGTAATTTATTCGGAGAGTGGGATAGCCGGGTGCACGGTGGATGGTCATAGTCGGCAACGGGGGGCGCGCCGGTAATCCGCTATGGCAACGCTGGAGATCCACGCTCCCTGATCCGTTAAACTAAGTCTTCTATGCACCTAGTGCAAGCTCGGCGGCAGTACCTTTCGGTTTCGGCCGAAGGGGATGCCCCTATCCGAGGATCGCTGGCGAACGGCGGCAATGGGGAAGGATAACCCCCACAGAAAACCGGACCGCAATGGGCTGCAGCCCCGCGGTTGCTAGAGGGGGTCAAAAGACCCTCCACTGCGAGGGAGCCCGGCAACTTCCACAAGGCCGATGGACCTAATTGCCGGTAGGGGTTAGCGGCCCTGACTTCAATCGCCCGGCCGGCTGGGGCCATTAGGGGGAGCTTGCTCCGCCACCAGCCATTGGGATGGGACTATGTGGTTGGGGGAGCCTCCGCTCCGTGACGGATGGTTCCCGCACGGGGGAGGAGAAGGTTTCATATGAATAGGCATTGCACGTCGGTGCTCCGGCAGCCAAAAGCGTGGGACATCCGCGATCCGTCCCTACTTGGGCCTCGGCCTGGGTAGGGTGGGGAGAGGAATCCACATCCGGGATTGCACGTCGGGAGCTACGCTTCCGACAACCCGGGAAGTGGAAAGGTGCGCGGGCCACTCGGACGTATTCCGAGGTCAGGGTTGTGCACTCTGGGATGGTTGCCCCATCGGAACTACGGAACTGGAGGTTCTCGGGGCCGGCGGGACGGGAAGTGGAGTCGCGGAGATCGGTACATTGGTTCTTTCCACATTCGTGGAGGGGTGCTGCACCTCGGCAACCCTGCGACTTCTTCTGGTCACGGCCGTACGCCACGGCGTGAAAGGCCGTGAAGGCCCCCCCCCCCCTTGTGGGCAGCTGCGCACGGGGAGCATCAGGGGTCTGCGTCATATTTGCCAGGATCCTTACAGCGCAGATCCGACGTCAGTCGGGACTGACTATATCGTAATCCCGGGGATCGTTATGTTTATGACGTACCCCTGGGGAACGAGGGCCCTGGCCTAATCACCTGAGCTGCGAGGATGGGGACCTCTATAAAAAAAAAACTCCCCAAATCCTAAGTTTGGGAGCCGCGGCGATGGGATGAGTGGCCGGCGGGTTAGCCGGGCGCGAGCGATCCACCCCGGGGCACCTGGCGCACCTTGGGCGTATGTAGCCAGACTCCGAACGAGGGGGCACCGTTCGGAGGGTACATATTTACCCCTATTTTTAGGGCCTCTCCCGTAAGCCTTCGGGTGATAAGGGAGAGGCAACCCAAAAATGACTCACCATCACAACGACGAGAAGGGCAGAGAGGAAGGAGAGAAGGATGCAAACGCGTCGCCAGCGGCTGTGCAAACATCGCACGTGGCAGGGCCGTCCAGCAGCCCTGCCGGGACCGGAGGATCGGTCCGCGCTGAAGAAGGGGTAGGATCTGGCAAAAAATTTGCCAGACCAGGTGCACCCTCTAGTCCGCTCTGCAGCAAGTGTGGACCTGCGCGACGAACTAGTTCGCGCACATGGGCTAGGAGCCAGGTCAGAGCTGACGAACGGGCTCCGAAGAAGACCCGGTCGACTTTGCGGGGAAGCTCGGGAAGCCGGAAGAGTCGGCCAAAGGTCCAGTCACCGGGACACAGTAAGAGGTCCCGGGACAACTCGGCGGACGATCGGGCGTCCTCAACAGAGAGAGCGGCGGCTCAGGACGGAACGGGCCGCGGTGGTTGAGGAGGAGGTGGAAACACCTGCCTCTGCGGAGACCACCGCGGGTGAGTTCCGGTCACCAGCCCGGGACTCGCCTGGTCTTGCTCTCGAGACATCGGGGGTAAGGAAGCAGGGTCGGCCGTGTAAGGACTCCTCCCACGAGGGTAACTTTACGATCGACAAGATGGCCATCAGGGAGCGGAAGGCGGCCAGGGTGGTGGAGTTCGCCACCGACAACACACGGAAGCCGTACGGTCGCAGAGCGAGCAGGGCGGAAAAGAATGAAGCCAGGCTCGTCTGCGACCACAGGGTGATGGTGACAGCGGAGGTGTCCACTCGACTGTACAGGTCGGTAGACATCGTAAAGAAGGTTGCGCAGAAATCCAGCAACCTGAAGGGTACCCTCCTGGGCGAGCTGTGGGCGGCGGCCGAAGAGTTATCGGCCTGTGGCACCACGCTCGCCGTGAGGGCCCAGAAGGTTGCCGGGCAGCCGGAGTCCACGGCTCAGGCCGAAGCTCGCGAGAGGGAGGCCCTGTGGAGGCAGGAGTTCGACGAGCTGAGCTCGCAGAACCGTCTCCTCAAAGCAAGGCTCGACGAGCTAGAGAGAACAGGAGTGGCGGCGTCCCCCCATCGGAGGGACGGGGCAGCCGGTCCTCCTACCAGACGGCCGGCCGAAAGAGGTCGACCAGGACGGCGAATCCGGGCTTCTTCTCGGAGGAAGAGGTAGCCCAGAAAAATAAAAGAAGGGGCAGGGTGATGTCCCTTCTAAGGTCCCCCTCCCCCGGGGGACAACACGCTCCGATGGAGGTGGAGGCGGATGGCGGGTACGAGGAGACCCGGGCCGGCCCCCTCCGCGGGACGAGCGAAGAGAGGAAGACTCTTGAGGGAGGAGGTCGATAGGAACCGGAGGGACGGTAAGTCCCTCCGGCCTACAGACCCTCCCTCTCGGAGGAAAGACCATCCCCCTCCCTGACCAATGGGGGCAGGCAGGATTGGCCAAGGCCCCCCAAGACAGAGGTGGCCGCGCGGAGCTGTGGGGGCCAAGACAAACGTCATGCCAATAGCAGTCCCAGCCCAAGCAGGGGCAGCAACAAAGCCCCCAGCAGTCCCAGCAAAGGCGACAACGAGAGGAAGAGCCGCGGCAGCAACAACAGCCGCAGCAACGGCGGCCTCTCCCCCCTCATTGGGCATGGCGGGACGCGCCTGGAGATCGGGGAGGAGGAGAACATTACCCTCGAGCTGCTGCTCGAGACGGCCATTCTCCGGGTACTGGTGCGTTTCGGCTTCCTCTCTCAGGAGTGGCGTGGGACGGAGATGCGGCCCCAGGCGCAGGTGCCCCTGGAGGGGAGAAGGAGAGGAGATGCCCCCGGCCGGAGCGCCGGTGCCCAGTGAGGGGGATGGCGCCCTCTTCCTCCTCCAAGAGGAGGAGGAGGAGGAGGAAAAAGAAAAAAAAGGCGGAAGTGATGGGGGGGGGAGCGAATGCTGCCTCCTTGGACCCCCTGGCTTCTACACCGGGGAACCGGGCCTACCGCGGGATCTCACCGACGTCCTGCGATGAGCGGTCTCCGCTCCTACCGCTGGCCCAGTCTTGGAAACCTGGGCCACGGGGGTGAAGAGAAAAAGGGGGAGGACAGAAAAGGCCCCCCCTCCCCCAAGCAGTCTCCCAGGTGGCTCCCGGGACTATGCGGCGGCATCCGGCGCCGGCCCGGGACACGGATGGAAAAGGGAGAAAGGGCGGCCGGGGGGGATAAGAAGTCCTTCCTACCCCTCCCCAGACTCCCTCGCTCAGCCGCGGTGTCCGTGACGTGCCCCGCGGGCACGTACGCCGACGTGATGCGCCGAGCGAAGGAGGGAATAAATCTGGCTGATCTCGGGATCGGGGACCTCCGCAACAAGAGGGCGGCAATTGGTGCCCTGGTGCTGGAGATCTCTGGTCCCGAGGGCCACGCCAAAACCGACAATGAAGTCCCTCTTCGCCGGAAAGGAAGGTGTGCGTATTGCGCGACCGGCGAAGAGGGCCGAACTTCGGGTCCGAGACCTGGACGACGCGGTTACGGCGGAGAATGTCGTCGCCGCAATGGCGTCGTTTGGAGGGTACGGGCCCGGAGACGTGAGAACGGGAACGATTTGCGCCGGGGCCAACGGGTTGGGCACAATGTGGGTGCAGTGTCCATTGGCCTCGGCGAAGAGGATCCTGGACGGTGGCTGCCTCCGTGTAGGATGGGCCGCTGTTCGGGTGGAAGCCCTCGCGTGGCGCCCGCTGCAATGTTATCGTTGCATGCAGTGGGGTCACGTGAGGCCTATCTGCACTTCGGGGACAGACCGCAGTCAGGTTTTATGCCCCCCCTTCTTGGACCCGCGCCGATTTTGGGGCACTGCTGGACCAGCTGGAGGCGCTCATGATGAGGCGTCTCCCTAAGCCGGTCATTGTTTGCGGGGACTTTAATGCCCACAGCAAAATGTAGGGATCCCCGGGGACGTGGGTCCCCGCGGCGCGGGTTTCCAGGAGTGGGCTGCGTCCACCGGCCTCAGTTTGCAAAACAAAGGCCGGGAGAGCACCATTGTCGGGTGGCAGGAGGAGTCCATCATCGATTTGACATGGACCTCTCTCGCCGCCGCCCGACAGGTCCGGGGATGAAAAGTGGCGACTGAGGCGGAAACCGGCTCTGACCACAGGTACATAGAGCTTCGCCTAGTCGTCACTCCCCGGGAGGTGCTCTCAAGACGCAGCGAGGGGGTGGCCCGACCACACAGGTAGGCGCTAGCCTCGCTGGACCGCGACAAGTTTGTGGCCGCCATCTGCGCGTCTAATTGGGACGAAGCGGGACCCGTGGCTGGGTCCCGCGAGTCCATAGGGGGGAGGTAATGAGAGTCCGGGGCATGCTGAAGGACGCATGCGACGTTTCCATGCCCCGGTCCTCCCCTCCCACCCGCAGGGCCGCCTATTGATGGTTGGCGGAGATCGCCGAGCTTAGGCGCTCCGCCAGCCGCGCCTGGAAAGCGATGGCGACTCTGCGGAACAGGGACGCGCGGGTGGCGACCTCGGCCGTCCTCACGGCCAAAAGGACAGCCGTGAGAAAGGCCATCGCCAAGGCCAAGGCCCTGGCCTGGGAGAATCTCATCGAGCGTCCATACAGGATGGTCATGCAGCGTCTGTCCCCATAGGCGCCCCCGCTAACGGACACCCTGGACACCGGGCTCATTGACAGAATTGTGGAAGGGCTGTTCCCGAGGGTGAGAAACTGTATCCCACCCTACACGGGACTCTCTCCCGACTGGGAGGAGAGAGAGCTCGGGGTAACGGTGGAGGAGATGAGGCGAGCCGTCAAAAGGTTCGGCGCCAAGGGAAAGGCGCCGGCCCCCAACGGCATCCCAGGTCGCGTATGAGCTCTGGCTTTTGCCGAGGAGGGGAAGCCAGCATGATGTGGCTCTTCACCCTCTGCTTCGGAGCTAGCCTGTTTCCGGCCCCGTGGAAGAGGGCCAAACTGGCTCTCTTACGCAAGGAGGGCAAGCCGGAGGACACCCCTTCCGCATATAGACCGTTGTATTTTCTGGACTAGGCGGGCAAAATGTTTGAGAGGATCATACAAGCCCGCCTCGTCCGGCACCTGTCCTGGGATGGTCCCGCGCTGAACGACGCGCAATTTGGCTTCCGAGAGGACAGATCGACAGTGGACGCGATCAAACGCGTTAGGTCTCTCTCTGAAGCCATCGTGGAGGGGGGGGGACTGGCGTTGGATATCTTAATCGACATAGCCAACGCCTTCAACACCATCCCCTAGGACCAGGTAGAGGCGGGGCTGGCACATTTCGGATTTCCGCCCTACCTGGACCACATCATCAGGGACTATTTCTGGGACATGGCAATTGGAGTTCCGCAATAATACGGAGCTCCAGTGCCGAAGGGGGTGTACTGCGGTGTTCCACAGAGGTCAGTAATCGGCCCCTTATTGTGGAACTTCGCGTACAACCAGGTTTTTCGAACTGCCCTCACCCCGGCTGCCGTGTCGTGTGCTATGCGAACGATATCTTGGTGCGGGGGACGGGGCTGGAAGCAGGCCAGAGACATGAGGCAACTGGCCCTCGACCAGGTGGTGCACTCCATCCGGATCATGGGCCTCGAGGTGTCTCCCCCGAAAACGGAAGCTTTGTTCTTCCATGACGGGAGCAGGGGGAGATCGCCTGAAGCTCCGGATTGGCGGGATCTCCGTGAGGGTGGGCACCGAGATTAAGTACCTCGGGCTCACCCTGGATGGCACTTGGGGGTTCGAGAAACACTTCAAGGTGTTAACCACCAAGTTAGGCAGGATGGCAGGCGCGCTGGGAACCCTCCTGCCCAATGTCGGCGGCCCATAAAGGCGGGCTAGGCGGCTGTTCGCGAACGTGGTCCACTCGGTGGCCTTGTACGGGGCCCCGGTCTGGGCGGGGGAGATGGCCGGATCCCGGCGGATCAAGCAAATGGTCCGCCGGGCCCAGAGGTTCATGGCCACTCACCTCGCCCGTGCCTATAGAACCACGTCGCACGCGGCCGCCATGGCCCTGGCAGGAATTCCCCCGGTGGAGCTCCTTGCAATGATGTACGCTGAAAATTATCGGCGTACGAAGGAGCTCCTCGGGAGGAGCAACAGAATAGGACTAGCCAGGGCCATAGTCCTTGTCAGGGAGTAGGCCCGTTAATGCCTCCTTTTCCGCTGGAACATCCAGCTGGGGGAGGCAACGGGTCGCCATCCGGCCCCGCCTACAGGAATGGGTAAGTAGAGCCCAAGAGGAGCTCACGTTCCGGACGACATAGGTACTCACCGGCCACGGGTGCTTCAGTGAGTACCTCCATAGGGTCGTCTGGAAGGAGTGCACTAGCCGCTGCCACAACTGCGGTGCGGCTGAGGACACGGCACAACATACGCTGGTCGAATGCCCGGCGTGGGACGCCGTGTCCTCATAAGCGGTGGGAGCGGACCTCTCGCCCCCGGCCCTTATTAGGTCCATGCTAGGGAGACGAGAGGCCTGGTCAGCTGTCACTTCCTTCTGCGAAGAAGTAATGTCGCAGAACGAGGAGCAGGAAAGGGCCAGACGGGGGGAGAAAATCGTGCGGACTCGCCACGCCCCCCGCCCTCGGCCGGCGCTGCGGGGAGGGTAGTCCCCTCTCCCGGGTCTGCGCCCAGCGGCCCGCCTCCCCAGAAGAGGGGGCAGGCCGAGGAAAGACGCCAGAGGAAGGAGGTCGCCGTCGCAAGGGCAGCTGAGGCTCGCAAGCGGCGGCTTCAGTCCCTCCGTCTGCGACCGGCGCCGCCAAGGTATGGAGGCGGCGCCGGGAGCGGCTGGCGAAGGAAAGGGAGCATGGTAATGGCGGTGCGCGCTCTTCCTTCGGAGGGGGGGAGCATTGCAGGCGCACTCGCCACCGCCCTCCCTCTCTCCTGGAAGAGGAGGGTCCTGACCGCGTGGGGGGAGGGAGCCTCTGTAAGCCTGCTCCCCTCTCCCCCCAATAAGCCGGTTGGGACCCTGGAACTTGGGGCGGGAGACCGGGTGACGAACCGACCCCACTCCCTCCAAGGAGGAACGGGCCGCACAGCGTGGGGTCCCGCGCTGCGCGGCTACATAACGGTAACAGGACGGAGGGCATACCTCCGTTGCCCCCCCCCCCTCTTTGGGGCGGCGGAGGCAGGTGTCGCTAGATTCAGCGGCACCTACCCTCCGGCCCGAGAACGGAAGGCGTAAAATTTTGTTGTATTATTTCGTTACAATTGTTCATGTAGCAAATAAAGCAATTTTTTTGTAAGGCAGGAAAAATGCATTACGCACACCCCCCGGGGGTTGACGACCCCTCGGGAGATAGTGTGGGACTTTTCCCCCCCGCGCGCTCGAAACCACAGACTGGGAGGGCCTACCCACTAAAACCGCTCCGAGTCCCTTTCTCGGCGGCCATAACAAGGGCGTTCCGGGTAGCTTTTTTCCCTTCCGGCTGGCAGCCGAGGCCGCCCCGGAAGGATGCAAAAAGCTATCCGGAACGCCCTTGTTATGGCCGCTGAGAAAGGAACCCGGAGCGGTTTTAGTGGGTAGGCCCTCCCCGTCTGTGGTTTCGAGCGTGCGGGGGGGAAAAGTCCCACACTATCTCCCGAAGGGTCGTCAACCCCCGGGGGGTGTGCGTAATGCATTTTTCCTGCCTTACAAAAAAATTGTTTTATTTGCTACATGAACAATTGTAACGAAACAATACAACAAAATTTTTCCACTTAACCATATTCTCTAGATTCTAGATAATAATATAATATTACAAATTGTGACAAACATTAAAAAATAATACTTTAATAATATTTAATGTTAACTAACTGTTCTATAAATCTATTGAATATTGTATACTTTCAGTATTTTTAACTTCTATATTCAATTATCATTTTAAGTTTAGAACTTTTTAGTTGCTATATTCATATTTAGTATCTCAAAAAACGCATACATATCTAATTTGGAGTAAATATATTCAATATTGTATGTGAACTATAACATTCAATATCATTTCAGTACTTTTGACAATCATTTTTCGTCTGCTATTTTGAACTCAAGATGTTTTTCAAAAAAAGGGCAGTTTCAAGTTATAAAGCATTTCATTACGAGTAATTTGAAAAAAAAAACAGATTTGAAATCAATTGAGAATTGTCGGTCGATTTTTGTCCAAAAAATAAGCCTTTTGCCCACTGTGCACCGCCGCCGCCGCAACTATAAGCCACTTCCGCCGCCGCGCGCCATCTTGCTCTTTTTTAAACAAACATTTGTTTGTTGTCAAGTCAGTCGCACGCGCGCCATCTCTAATTGCGCGCAGTTTAACACTTCGTTCTACTATTTTTCCTTCTTTATCGCGCACACACGTTCGGTTAGACCGCCGCGCACCATCTCTCTGTCGCGTCGTGTCGATAACACTCGATCAGCTAACAAATTAAGAAGTTCACTCACGGATCCTCTCCCTGAGGTCCGGGAGGTGTTCGGCTCCCCGCTTGCCTCTGTGCTTCCGCGTCCACCGCTTGCGCTTTCTCCACGAGCTCACCGCGATCCGCCCTGCCTCGTCTCCCATTGCTCCCAGGCTTAGAGAGCCTCTATAATGATATACTAATGATTATCATGAAATTTACGAAAAAAAATTTAGTTCGCCCCGTAGGATATGTCAAATTGTGCAATTTTTAGGAGACGTCTTTACTTTTGAAAAGACTGCGAAAAGGGGAGAGAGTAAATTCAAAATCGGATGAATGCTCCTTAAAGTACAGATTTCACTCTTTAAAATAAAAAGAGGAAATTTTAAAAATACGACAATATTTCGCAGTATTACGCCCGTTTAAAAAATTACGCTAAATTTCGACATGAATTTACCCTAACAGCACAAATGTCCAGAGGACATCCAAAGTACATCCTGAAAAAGTCCTGAGGACATTTCTTCGTACTCAGGACGTCCTAAGGACGTCCTGAGCAGATCTTATGCTGTCTGGATATCAATGCGATAATTTCGTTGACGAGTGTATTTCGGACAATAAGCGCTGCGTTTCAGCTGCGGTTTTCTTGAGATCGAAGTAGTGAAGAAGCACATGTCAGAAAAGAGCTTATCGCAATTCATTTTCAATCGATTAGAAAATCTCTTTGGCGATGAGAAATCTAATCTGTGAGAATTGAATTGGTTTTTAGCAATAATATTCTAAAATACACACGACATGCGATTCCCCCGTCGAAACTCGCCAGCGTTGGAGCCGACACCCTCTAGAAGCAAGCGGCAGGACTTAATTTTACCACCTAATACCATAAGCAGAAAAAAGAAGGAGAGGCGTCATGGGCCGGTTTTAGATAATCCTAATATCAGTTGAGTGGCTACAGTGCCTCTAACCAACTATGCACATGAATTACGTAGTCAATGTGCACGAATTGTCTCAGTGGGTAAAGAAGTAATGTTCACAATTCTGTTCCATACTATGTTCATGATGCGTTAGACAAAAACAGATAATCAACATCTATTTGTTCTTGTCTCACCACAGGCGAGAAATAAACGCAGCGATAAACACAGAAGCGAGTTAGCGGCGAACTTATCGTTAAAAAAATATCTCGCTCAGCTATTGACGCATAGCGTTACTTGTAACCTAATAAAAAATTTTTCATATATAATTATATGGTTGCTTGTGGTTCGGATCAGGAGGAAGAATAATTTCTAATATTTTTCAACTAAAGCTATATATATTTAGATTATATACATTTGTTAGTATGCCAGTGTTATGTGTTCGTAATACTATGTAAGGCTTGTCTTTTCATCCTCCTCCTCTTTGCCGCTGCGTTCAATTTAGGAGATTTAGAGGTCTCCTGTTTATTTTCCTCCGTCGTATGCCCAGCGGTCCTTGTCGTTTAAGTACCCTGAGTATTTGTAGATACTTCCTCGAACCTGAGCGATAACGGTCTCTCGACTCTTGAATCTGCTTTGGCTAGTTGGAAAAATGGAGATCTTGTCAGATGTGAAAAACGCTTGTGTGGCGTGAAAAACGCTTATGCAGCGTGAACGCTTGTGCAGCGTGAACGCTTGTGCAGCGTACAACGCTTGCGCGGCGTGAAAATGCTTATGCAGCGTGTAATACTTTAATGCGCGAAAATGCTTGTGCAGCGTTATTAACAAAATAGATCTCCTTCCTCAAATAACTCCTAAAGTGCTCGTAAGCGAATGCTGAATGCCCCGCTGTTTCACTGCCTTATATCTGGTGTCATCCGAAAATTTCCTTTCGAGTATCGGGAACCCCTCGTACGCCGCCTAGCGGTGCGGAGAGAAGTTTCTGCACACGGTCTAAGCCGCCGTGCCGCGCGAAGTTACGTCATGCGTAGCCTGTGCTGCCTGCTTTCCGTGCCTGCTGGTCACCACAATTATATATAATTATATATAATTATACATAATTATGTATGGACAAATTTTATATATTATTATATTATTATGCATGAAAAATTTTCCATCGAAAGTTCCGGAAAAATTTTCAGAATTTCGTTTTCTGGCAACTGTAATTGGGGAATATTTTGCATGAGGACACTGATTTAGATACAAAAGAAGAAAATAATTTTAATTTATGTATTATATGCAGTCTTGCATACCGCTAGCATTTATTGCTTATTCCTTGGTAACTACAAAAGATATCGATGTCACTCAGAAAACAATGACTCTTCCATTTCTAATAGAATAAACAAATTCTATTAGAAAATTATGGATTTATAATTGTTTAATTAATACCGATGCGTTAAGTAAAGCGTAGAAGCACGCATACGTCTCGACATCACGGTCAGGCTCTTACATGCTCCTAGCATTTATTGCTTATTTGTCGGCAACTACAAAAGATATCAATGTCATTTAAAAAGCATTGACTTTTCAACAGTTCATTCTATTGGTATTAGTAGTTTACAATAGTACGAAAATAATATTATTACTTTAGATAAAGCGTGGAAGCGTACGTTTCGACGTCGCGGACAAGTGCTTATATGCCGCCAGCATTTATTGCTTATTTCTCGCTTCCACGCTTTACTTAAATCAGTGATATTATTCGTAACATTATAAACTATTAATTTCAATGGAAGTAAGTGTGAGGAAATCAATGCTTTTTGAACGAAATCGATATCTTTTGTGGTTGCCAAAATTAAGGAATAAATGCTAGCGGCACGTAAAAACCTGAGCGCGACTTATATCCAGACGTACGTGCACTTCCACACTTTACCTAAAGTAGTGGTATTTTTCATAATATTATAAAACACAAATTCCAATAGAGTAAAGTGTGGCGAATTCAGTGCTTCTCGAAAGAAATCGATATCTTTTGTACTAGCTAAAATTTAGCTAAAATAGTAACGGCATGTAAGAGTCTGACCGCGACGTAAGTCGAGACATACGCGCACTTCAACACTTTATCTAAAACAGTGATATTTTTCATGATATTATAAACTACTAATTCCAATAGGGTAAAGTGTGAAAAGTCAGTACTTTTTGAACGAAATTGATATCTTTTGTAGCTGTCAAAATTAAGCAATAAATGCTAGCGGTATCTAAGAGCCTGAGCGCGATGTAAGTCGAGAAGTACGCGCGCTTCAACTCTACCTAAAGCAGTGGTATTATTCGTAACATTATAAACCACTAACTCTAATAGGGAGAGTAAAGTGTGGAAAAGTCAGTGCTTTTTGAACGAAATCGAGATCTTATAATATTACGGATAATATCACTGCTTTGGATAATGTGCTGAAGCGTGCATATGCCTCAACTTACGTCGCGGTCAGGCTCTTACATGCCGCTAGCATTTATTGCTTAATTTTGACAACTACAAATAATTATCGATTTCGTTCGAAAAGTATTGACTTCTCCATACTTTACTCTATTGGAATTAGTGGTTTATAATATTACGAATATAAAACTACTGCTTCAGGCAAAGTATTGAAGCACGCGTATATCTCGACTTATGTCGCGCTTAGGCTCTTACATGCCGCTGGCATTTATTGCTCAATTTTGGCATCTACAAAAAATATCGGTATCATTAAAAAAAAGCACTGACTTTTCCACTCTTTACCCTATTGGAATTTATGGTTTATAATATTACGAATATAATAATATTGCTTTAGGTAAAGTGTGGAAGCGCGCGTACGTCTCGACTTACGTCGCGGTCAGACTTTTAAATGCCGCTAGCATTTATTGTTAATTCTGGCAACTACAAAAGGTATCGATTTCGTTCAAAAAGCACTGACTTCTCCACATTTTACTCTATTGGAATTAATAGTTTATAATATTACGAAAAATACTACTGCTTTAGATAAATTATGGAACTGTGGAAGCGCGCGTACGTCTCTTGCATGCCTCTAGCTTTTATTGTTAAATTTTGGCATGTACAAAAGATATCGATTTCGTTCAAAAAACATTGACTTCTCCACACCCTGTTGGAGTTACTCTGTTGGAGTTAGTGGTTTATAATGTTACAAATAATACCACTGCTTTAGGTAAAGTATTGAAGCGCACGTATATCTTGACTTACATCGCGGTCAGCCTTTTACATGCCGCCAGCATTTATTGCTAAATTTTGACAGCTACAAAAGATCTCACATGTGGGGTTGCTAATTCCTCATCAGACGCCTCCCCATGGCGGATTGGGGAATGTTCACCGGCGATTGTCATCTTTAGCCGGAGGGTACCGGGGAAATAAAATACTCGGGGTGGACTAAAACTAGCAATATGAGCAATGGACAAAACAGAAACGGAAGGAATTACTCCAGGTGGCAACCCGAGAAACAAGACAAACGTAGGTAAACCAACCTAGGTGGATATTAGTTAAATATTCCTGTATCGACGTCAAATTCTTATATATGCTTTGATGAAGAAAAGCAACAAGAATCGGTAGAAATACCAAACGAAAAAAATCATCAAACCACCTCCTATATTCGTGGACAGAGTAGCCAACATTCAACCACTCACTAAACTACTAAATGAAAAAGTCAACGACGATTATATAATAAAAATTCTATGCATTGAATAAGTTAAGATACAACCAAAATCGACAACAACATATACCACAATAGTGGAAGAACTACGCGAGAAGAGTACTGAATTCCATACATACAAATTAAAATAGGAAAGAAGCTTCCGAGTTGTCTTAAGAAACATGTATCCACTTATAAATGCTGAAGAACTTAAAGCAGCCATTGAGGAACTTGAGCATAAAGTCAACAACATGTGGAATATTAAAAACAGACAGACAAAGAAGCCATTACCAATATTTTTTGTTGATCTTGAATCCAATACAAATAATAAGTCAATCTACACAATCAAACACCTGCTGAATTGCAAAGTTACCTTTGAAGCTCTCACGCTTAAAAGAGACATTCCCCAATGCACAAACTGTTAAACGGGCATACTAAGAAATTTTGCTACAGTAAGTCAAGATGTGTAAAATGCTGAAGAACGCCTCACAGCCAAATACCTTTTTCATAAAAAAAGATCCGACAAGGTTAAGTGTGTCTTATGTAATGGCAACCACCCAGCCAATTACAAGGGATGCATTGTATTTAAGGAGATACAAAAAGCTAAGTACTCTTCTCTTAGAGCAAAAAATGTACCGATAATTGGCAAAACTACCCCCAAGCGAAGAAATATACAGAAATAAACCTGGAGAAAATAATCTAACATACTCTGAAATCGTGAGTGGAAAGCCACAGTCAAAATCAGCTAGTAATAATACGCAACACAATTTCAACTCGCAAAGCCAGAAAGAAGTACAAAAAGAAAATCCAATCTCAGAGAACATGAAATAATGGAAATTTTGCACATTGCACTGTATCAATTAACCCAAAGATGATTGGAGACCTCATGATCAAGATTACGCAAAATTCAATGCCATAAAACTATTGGAATGCTAATAGGCTCTCTCAACACATGGAAGAACTCAAAATCTTCCTAAAAACACATATAGATGTTATACTAATTTCAGAAATTCATTCCACCAGGAAGAGTTTTTATCGTATTCCAAACTATTACATATATCCTACAAATCATCCTGACAGCTCAGCACATGGGGATATGGCCGTTGTTCGAGATCGAGCATTCGACCTCGAAAAACCCAAGTCAGCAAATCACTCAACAATCAATCAATAACAATCACACGGAATCATGCGCGTGATCCAGCCGTGACCCTAATTGTTTATGACAATCACGTGCTAACCGACTACGTGTAGCATGCTTGCGTGCCGTCGCCACGGCAACCGCCGGCAGAATATTATTTATCTTACATTTTCTTAAAAATTCGTTCTATATCGAAACTTTAACAAGAGAAATATCCAACTTATTAAGTTCCTTGAGGCATTTAGATATAATATAACCAAAATACAAAGAGATAAAATACAGAAATTTTAAGAAATAAATCTGTTTAAAATGCATATTTTCAGCCCACGTTAACATATTTATAAAAAGAAATAAGAACTCGCAAACGAATTTTGATTATCAATCAAAAAATAGGAAAAAAGGGCAATTCGAGTTCAAGCACAGGACTAATAGTGCTATATACTAAGGGTAAAATAGTGCTAAGGGTAAAAACCTTCCTTGTGTTAGTAAATCGTGTAATATTTATTGAACATGAATAATCAATATAAAACAATCATACGTTTCGGCTCAACCATGAACCCTCTTCAGTGATAATAAAAACTTAAGGTTTACGATAATAAAAACTCAAGGTTGTATTTTGGTTATATTATGTCTAAATACCTCAAGGAACTTAATAAGTTGGAGATTTCCCTTGTTAAAGTTTCGATACAGAACGAATTTTTAAGAAAATGTAAGATGAATAATATCCATGCCTCCTCATTTGAAAAAAATTAAAGACCGAAGTGTGTACTTACATAGCAAAATTTTATCAAGCAGAGTTGAGCGCGCTAATTGTGATTATGTAAAAAGAATTCTTGACATTGAAATTAGAGACGGTGTTATACATAATCATTTCTTAAGATGCCGTATTTTTCTGTTATCGAAATCACTTTTACCCATATGATATATAGCATTATTAGTCCTGTGCTTGAACTCGAATTGCCCTTTTTCCAATTTTTTGATTGATATCTTCGTTTGCGAGTTCTTATTTCTTTCTATGAATTAGAACCACTTTCAAAATTGTGTTCCCAATGAAAAATTTTTCATATATAATTATATGAAATTATATAAAATTATATATAATTATACATAATTATATATTATTATGTATCAAACTTGTCCATTCATGTTTATATAAGATGTAGTAAAAAGAAATCCATTATTTTTGCATGAAATTGAAGGCTTTATTTAGCATAGTTAGTATGATCCGATTTAGGTCAAATGTGCACCGTTTTGTTCGATAACTTGTTGCCATTTTGAAGGTAATTCCATTATGCCTCTTTCATAGAAACCTTTATTGGCAAAAAAACTGGGACAGTCGATTTTCACAAGCTTCTCTTGAGGCGAATTTTTCACCAGCAAAATCATTCGCCATAGACAGGAACAGATGGTAATTATTTGGTGCCAAGTCCGGGCTACAAGGTGGATGCATAAGAACCTCCCAACCAAGCTCCCGGAGCTTTTGGCGAGTCACTACAGATGTATGTGGCCTGGCGTTGTCCTGATGGAACACAATTCCTCTCCTATTGGCCAAAGCTGGCCGATTCTGGGCGATTGATTCCTTCAGACAGTCCAATTGTTGACAGTACAGGTCCGAATTAAGAGTTTGGCCGTAGGGGAGCAGCTCATAGTGGATGATTTCCTGCCAATCCCACCAAACACACAGCAAAGCCTTCCTGACCGTCAATCCTGGCTTGGCGCCACCGTTTGCGCCGGCTCACCACGTTTCGACCACGACCGTTTTCGCTTGACGTTGTCGTAAGTGACCCACTTTTTATCACCAGTCACCATCCGCTGCAGAAATGGGTCGATTTTGTTGCGATTCAGCAGCGATTCACAGATGGAAATTCGGTCCATTAGGTTTTTTTGCGTTAAATCGTGTGGCACCCATACATCGGGCTTCTTATTCAAGTGGTTCCAAACGGTTTTTTGTACAATGTTTAGCTCCTGAGCAATCGAAACAGTGCTTACATGACGGTCGGACTCGACAATTTCCATTATTTTATCGACATTTTCGACAATTGGCCTTCCAGAGCGTGGTGCATCTTTGACATCAAAATTACTGGAACGGAATCGACGAAACCAGTGAAGGCC
>NW_022639679.1:197266-197368 GCF_010583005.1 Odontomachus brunneus
ATATAATATTGTGTGTGTAAAATTATATTACGGAAATTGTTAAATATAGCTATGTAGTTATATATATATATATATATATATATATATATATATATATATATA
>NW_022639679.1:197453-197985 GCF_010583005.1 Odontomachus brunneus
TTGGATCATGTCCAGTGAAGGCCTTAACCGGTTGGATCATGTCCGATTCTTGCCTTCACTGGTTGGATCATGTCCAGATCTTGCCTTGACCGGTTGGATCATGTCCAATTCTTGCCTTGACTAGTTGAATCGTGTAAGATAAGACGGAAAGTGAATACTTTACGAGATATTTTGAATTTTTTCATATTGCAACTTTGGAGCTTTATAACTCGAAAAGTACTCAATGAAGAAACATTTCATTAGAATGTTTTGGAAAGCTGTCGAGGTCAGCTACAAGAATATGTAATAAAAAATAGGAGATGCCGTTTAAAAAAATTGAGGTGACTTTCATGTGACTTTCAAATATTTCTTCTAGGTCAAAGCTATCGTACCATCTTATGGTCCCCTCGAAACCAAACAACTTTTGTCTGAAAAATTTTTCTGTCCCCTGCTTGGTTTTCAATATTTTCGACTAGATGGATTAAAATGGTCCACCCTGTATAAATAAATATATATATATATATATATATATATATATATATATATATATATA
>NW_022639679.1:198328-198542 GCF_010583005.1 Odontomachus brunneus
GAATATTTTACGAGATATTTTGTATTCTATGTCAAAGTGCTGGAAATTTCAAGTGTTATTACTCGAAAAGTCCTTAACGAAAAAATATTTTACTATAGCGTTTTGGAAAGCTCTCGACATGTGCTATAAGAATATGCAATGAAAAATGGGGTGTTCCATTTAAAAAAATTAATGTGACCTTGACCTGACCTTCGCTACGCAACCCAAGGTCAAA
>NW_022639679.1:198711-206211 GCF_010583005.1 Odontomachus brunneus
TATATATATATATATATATATATATATATATATATATATATATATATATATAACTTGTACGCTTATTTTATCCAAACGTGAAATTATATCTTATAATCAAAATTTTCTCGAAGTGTATAAAAAATTGCTCGCATTTGCTTGACTAACAAGGATAGATATTATTCTATGACACTTTTACTTTAGGTGTCCGTCAAAATTTGGTGTTAATAGATGCTAATTCACTAGATATATCTCTTTATTCTTTTGTAGCGTTTCATAAGTCACCGTGCCACAAAAGTGTTAAAAAATATATGTGATGAATTATCTCCTTCTATCACCCAATTTTGACAGATATCTCAAGTAATAGTGTAATAGAATAATATTTATCCTTGCGTTGTCGGCGAAATGCAGCCAATTTTTTATTCGAGAAAGTTTTGATTATAAGACATAATTTCACGTTAAATAAAAAAGCGTATAAGTTATATATGTAGGTGAAGATTTAGGTGGCTGCATGTGCAATGTCTCAAATTAAAAGTGTATATGTAACTAAAGTTAAAAATAAAATTAAGTTAAAAATAAAATTTATTATATTATATTAAGGTAAGTACAAGTAACGTTTTATCAGTAATTTTAGAATTCTGTAATTACGTTCGTGAGGCAAAGCTTGAATGAAGCTTAATGTGCGAAGCTGGCTGCTAGCTTCGCACATATACGCGGCTGTCGTTTGTGTGCGTTATTCCCTCCACATACTGCTGTATGCTGCTGCGAACAATTTTTATCATCACTGAGCTTCACCGTTTGATAACGCTGACTAGCTCGGCGATTGATCCATAGAAAGAGGAGGGCGTACTAAGTGGCGGCGTGACGCCGTGCGTTCGAGATCTGCGTATCTTTTCGTTCCAAAAAGAGAAAAATATCGAGAGCGCGGTCTTGCTAGGCCGGGACTCGAACCCGGGTCTTTCGTTTGCAGGGCGACTGCTTTAAACCACTGAGCTACCTGACGCTCCACGCTCACGACACTCTCCTCTCTCTAGAAAACGTTCAGAGATGCCGTTCGGAAGCGACATCTCTGGCGCGATCCCGAACGCACGGCGACTACAGAGAGAAACAATGTTACTGTACCAAATGGTACAGCTGTCTGTCTCTCAAAGTCAAAGGTTGTTATCCTTTAAGACCTGCTGTCCATGTATGCCCGTCTCCACCGTTGCCTCTCCTCATCCAATGCAAATAATACAAATAAGCCCCGGGACCGACACCAATTTTTTGGCAGCCTCCGGGTGCTTGGACACAATGCGCCATGGGGGATCCACCATAGAAGGAGGAGGGTGTGCTAGGTGGCGGCGGGACGTAAGCACAAATGTATGCAGCACGCGCTTGTGTGGCACGGGCCATCACCTTCACATGTTACCGCATGCTACCAAACGACCGCGAATTGGCGTCTGTGCTGACTACCTTCCTTGCTTGCAACTGAGTTCTCGTCGTATCAAGATAACGTAAACGTAAGAAATCATGCTAAACTTTTTATGCTATTAGAGACTTGATAAAGGGCACATACTATAACTAAACAGAAAAAAATGAAATACTGAATTTACGACATATAAATTGATTCGATTCCGGTTGTTTCGACGAACGTTTTGTTGAAGTGCATTTGTGGGATTCTTTTATTTCACAGAAATGACGTCGATATTATGTAGTGAATTATTTTATCTTTTATGAATTCATGGGAGAGGACTAAACGATTATGAATCGTTATATATGATTTTAGCTAAGGATTCGTTTCATTTCTCAAAGTATGCCAGACATCACTTGTATGAACCAGTAAGAAAATTTTGTATAAATTTATATAAAAAGAGAAACGATGTAAAACGCAATTATGAATTTTTCATTAAAAAATATCAAACCTGACTTAATAACAAATTTTATATTCCATTGGAAGCTTTAGAAGTTGTTTCTGAAGTAGCAGGTTCATCAATGCCAGCGAAAACGAAACCATTTGATCAATTGTTCTATAAAAAAAGAGACAAACAGAAATAGTAAGAACAGATAATAACGTAGGCGAGTTGGCTTTTGCTACAAGCATGAATATGCGACAGTCTGGAAATAAAGATATTTCAAAAATTATATCATATTGTGACGTGGTGGATTTTGGCCACCCGTCACCAGGGCCGATTGTCCCACCGGGGAGGGAAAATCGTTGGACTCGCGCCTCCTCATCTCCACGTAAGGGAGGATGAGAGAGGCGACCGAGCGAATTAGAAATAAGTTGAGGAGCGCGAGGCACTGGGACGGGAATTATTAAAGTTTGTGAGTCATAGGAGGAGCAGGAGGCAGATGCAGGACGAGCGAGCGGGCCGGGGAGGCGAGCGGACTAGGATCGGAAAGAGATAGCGGCTGGGAAGAGAAAAGATGCAGCGAGCAGGAACGAAGCGTAGATTACCATGTAGATTCTCGTAGAAGGACCCAGCCCCTTTATCAAGGGCGAGGCTGAGTATAGCCGATGAGGGCTTTTTCCCTCGCGCGCGAAGGGGAAGAAGGTTGTGTGCGAGGACGGCGGCGGTGCAAGCCACGTCCACCGCTTTTTTCTCCCGGGAAAAACGTCACACATATCTAACGAGCAACCCTAGAGAAGCATCGAAAATATGGGCTTTCTGCAAAGGTAAAATTCAGTAAAATGAGAAGTCGTATTGTAAAGAAGAGGCTTTAGCATTGATTATATCGCTGAATTTATCTAAATCGAAATACGAACAACTACGGTTGATGTCATTAAATCAAGATGTAAAACTTTATCCTTCCTACTATCAAATACAAGTTAAAAGAGATTGTTATCCGTCAAAGGAAATGAAGAAATGTACTGATACTTTCGCGGAAATTGAATTACAAGCGCTATTGGATTTTACTCAAAGATTGTTCAAAGTCATAAAAATTGATACAAATTCAGATATTCAAGAATTTAAATTAATTTCCAAATGGGGTTTCGATAGTGCTAGTGGATAATCATTTTATAAACAAGGATTTACCGATAATATTGTTGACACAGACAAACCGAGAGATGAATTAGTTTTTACAATTAATCTTGTTCCTATGAAATTACTTAATGGTGATAATGTTGTATGGGAAAATTCGCAACCTTCTTCAACAAGATTATGTAGACCTATTAAATTTGAATTATATAGACCTATTAAATTTGAATTTATTAAAGAGAGTGATGAAATTATTAGACGTGAAAAAGAAAATATTGAAAATAAAATAAAAAAATCTATCTTGGACTGATGTGGATAAAATTATTATTGTAAAACATGATTAATTGTTGACAATCATGGACGGTAAAGCTTGTTCAGCCATAGCAAAATTATCATCAATGAAATACTATACAGGGTGTCCTAAAACCACTGGAATTGCTCTTAATGATAGATTCTTTACAATATTTTAAGAAGAAAATTCTAATACAAAAATGTCGAGGCTATAATAGCTTTTAAATGGGAAGCGATTACATTTAACGAATGGCAGGGCTGAGATTTCGCGCGCTCAGGTACGGAAAAATGACAAATGCAAAGTGCTCCTATTAATAGGGCGCTTTTTTTATGATATTATTGTCATATAAATTTGCAATATGTTTTCGCTTCTCTATGTATTGCATATTAATACATTTTTTCACAAATAAAATATGTAAAAACTAAAGGCATATCAAAAATAATTCAAGTAAAAATTTGCATATTTCAACTTGAGCTGTCAAAGTCATCGATTAACATTACCATGAAGGTGTCTATGCTACGCTGTGCGAGACAAATAAATTGTAATAGAATTAATAGCTGTTTATTTTGTATTTTAGAACATTTTGGAATGAAATACAAATTGCAATGGTTTTAGTAAAAATCAATTTAAACAATAATTATAATTCAAACGTATTGAATAAACCTTAATTTAACACACTTTAAAAAATTAACACTGTTAACATATTTAACGAATTTTAATAACAACAAAACAGTTCAACAGATTAAATAACAAACTAAAATATTTTTTTTACAATAAATGTTCAAAGTACCCACCATCGCATTCAATACATAATTGTGCGGGTTGCAATAGACTGCTTGTTGCGTTTATAATTATATTTGGTGTTATTTCAACAATTTTACCTTACAATTCCTCGTGATTATTAATTGGCTATTTATGTATACATGTTTTTTAGTATGATTGCATAAATAGTAATCCAAAGGTGTCATATCGAGTGACTGATCAACTTATAGGACCATCTTCTCGAAAATTTTTTATTCAAAGTGTAGCACACATCCCGCATTATGTAGTAGAATTTTATTAGAAAACGCATCGTCGTCGAATATTTAATGAAATATTCTTTAACAGTTCTGATAAATTATTATCTACAAAATTTTTATAAATAGTATCATCAAGTCTTATAGGCATTTTAAACAGTCCAATCTGTAATTTAATATGTTAAAGATATTATATCATTTTTTTACATAAGCTACAATACAAGCAATAAACAGAAAACTTAGTGTTAAATTATTCTGTATACCGTTCCAAATTGAAATTAAAATGGTGTTGATAATTTTGGATACGATATTCGTGTGGATTTTCATTTCTATAAGTGTGAGAACTATGTGTATTAAAATAACCTTCCTGCGTATAGCAAAATTCGTTTGTAAATAAAATTGTTTTAATGAAACCCGGTACTTGTGCCAATAATCATGTGTAAAAATTAATTCTGCGTGCATAATCTTACGGTAATAAATTTAGAACTTTGGTGAAGTGATAAATATGTATACATTCTGTTTTATTTTAAAATGAGTTGTACTGAGTTCTTAGAGATATTTAATTTTTAACTCATTTTATGTACATAGTATATTAGTAGATGTATCATCTTTACACATTTCTAAAACTACTTCTTCATTTTCATTTATACGAGCGTACCGTGCACATCCGGCACTAATAATAAGCATATTACAATACTCTACAGGAGTATAATCCATTTTAATCTTTTGCAGGAATATTAATTTCTAAATTAACAAGAAATATTATTTTTTTATTAAAATAATTAATTAATAAGAAAGAAATATAGGATTCTCTTAACTGAAATTAAAAATTAAAAAAATAAAAAATATTTATACATATGAGCGATTTATACGATACCTCTCGTTCACTTATTTCATCTGTTTTTCCTTGCTTTTTCTTGTTAATAATAAATAATTGATATTCTCCTCTTTAACCAATAAATTATAGTATTTTTCTAAAAGTTTAAAATGGATTATACTCCTGTTAAGTATTATGATATGCTTATAATTTATGGTGAATGTGGTCAAAATGCGATTCTTGAGCACAGTACTCACTACGGTTTCCAGAGCGTAGAGCTCCGACTCAAAATGTAATTTTGCGGTTGATAAATCGGTCACGAGAAACAGGATCTGTAATACCCTAACGCAAAAATATTGGCGCCGGACGTGAACGATACGCCCGTACAAATAAAAATGAAAAAGCAGTTTTAGAAATGTGCGAAGAAGATTCATCTACAAGTGTACGCAAAATCAGCCGAAGATTAAATATCTCGAAGAGTTCTGTACAACTCATTTTAAAAGAAAACAGGATGCATGCTTATCATTTCACCAAAGTACAAAATTTATTACCGCAAGTTATGCATGCAGAATTAATTTTTGCACATGGTTATTGGCACAAGAACCGGATTTTATCGAAACAATTTTATTTACGGATGAATCCTGCTTTACGCACGAGGGTTCTTTTAATACGCTCAATTCTCACATTTGGAGCAATGAAAATCCACACGAATATCGAATTCAAAACTATCAACACCGTATAAATTTGTGGGCTGGTATACAAAATAATTTAATCGTAAGTTTTCTGTTTATTATTTGTATTATAGCTTATGTAACAAAAAAATGATGTCATTTTTTGAATGTAAGGTTTGTTTTAAAACAATGTATATCTATGTAATATCTATAACATATTAAATTACAGATTGGACCGTTTGAAATGCCCATAAGACTTGATGGCAATATTTATCAAAATTTTATAAATAATAATTTGCCAAAATTGTTGGAAAATATTCCACTAAATATTCAGCAACGGCTTGTTTTTCAACAAGATAATGCACCACCACATAATGCGAGATGTGTACGCCAATCTTTGAGTGAAAAATTTCCGGGTAGATGGCTAGGACGCGGTGGTCCTATAAGTTGGCCAGCACGCTCACTCGATCTGACGCCTCTGGATTATTTTTTATGGGGTCATATTAAAGAATATGTGTACAAGGAACCAATTAATATACTCGCGAGGAATTACGAGACAAAATTGTTGAAGCAATCGGCACAACGACACCAAACATGATTAGAAACGCAACAAGCAGTTTACTGCGACGCGCCCAATTGTGTATTGAATGCGATGGGGGACATTTTGAACATTTATTATAAAAAATATTTTAATTTGTTATTTAATCTGTTAAACTGTTTTGTTGTTATTAAAATTTATTAAATATATTAAAAGTGTTAATTTTTTAAAGTGTGTTAAATTAAGGTTTATTAAATACGTTTATAATTATTGTTTAAATTGATTTTTATTAAAACCATTGCAATTTGTATTTCGTTACGAACATTCAAAAATGTTCTAAAATACAATAACAATGTTCTAAAATATAAACAGCTATTAATTCTATTACAATTTATTTGTCTCGCACAGCGTAGCGTGGACACCTTCATGGTAATGTTAATCGATGATTTTGACAGCTTAAGTTGAAATATGCAAATTTTTACTTAAATTATTTTTGATATGTCTTTAGTTTTTACATATTTTATTTGTGAAAAAATCTATTAATATGCAATACATAGAGAAACGAAAACATATTGCAAATTTATATGACAATAATATCATAAAAAGAGCGCAACATTAATAGGAGTACTTTTTGCATTTGTCATTTTTCCGTTGAGCGCGCGAAATCTCAGCCCTGCCATTCGTTAAATGTAATCGCTTCCTATTTAAAAGCTATTATAGCCTCAACATTTTTGTATTAGAATTTTCTTCTTAAAATATTGTACGAAATCTACCATTAAGAGCAATTCCGGTAGTTTTAGGACACCCTGTATATGCAGAGCAACTCCAAAACAGATGAATTCTTTAAATACTGCTGAGTAAAAACTAACAGTAAATAAAGATTACTTGAGCTTTGGAATGTCGTCTTCATGGATAGATTAGGTCTATGGAATTCTTGCTCCATATTTTTTACAATCTGAAGATTTCTTACAGAAATGGTCTGTAAGAGATCCACAGCAAAAACTTTTGAGATTAGGAAGGAAAAAGAATATCCAGCAAAAATTCAGAAGAAAACTCGGATTACTAATAAATGTAGTGAAACAAGATGTTGGAATGAGTAATGATGGAAATACGGCTAGAAAATTCTTTGAAAATTCTTCAGTGACGGCAGAAATTACTGAATTAGATGAATTAATAATAAGAAAATTTGCAATTCTGCTACAGGCTATTACATCCGGTTTGGAAATT
>NW_022639679.1:208711-216414 GCF_010583005.1 Odontomachus brunneus
CGGAGGAGAGCCAGTCTGGCCCTCTTCCAGGAGCTGGGAAACGCCCCGGTCCCTAGACATCGGTAATAGAGCTTTTTCAGGGATACTCTCGATATCAGATATGGCCAAGGCCCAAAGCGTGCCCGGGATGTCGTCTGGGCCTGGCGCCTTGCCTTTGGCGTCGAGCCTTTTGGCGGCTGTGCTCATCTCTGCATCAGTGACTCCGAGTTCCTCCTCATCCCAGTCGATGGGGGGATCCTTGTACGAGGGGATGTTATTCACCGAGGAAAGAGGGTCCCCACTACTTTATCAAGGAACTCAGGTTCCAAGGACTCTGTTGGAGAGGGCGCCTACGGACACAAGCGCTTCATCACAATGTGATAGAGGCGCCCCCAGGGGTCCCTGTCCACCGTGGAGACGAGCTCGTCCCAGACACGGGCCTTGGCCCTTACAATCTCGTTCTTTAGGGCCTCCCGCTTTTCGCAGAGAGCTCAACAGCCACCGTCCGCGCGGCGTCTTGCTCCCGCCGGATCTGTTCCTCTTGACTTGGACGGAAGAACGACCCGATGCCGAGTTGCTCCTGAGAGGTTTTCCTTTATATAGTTGGCATAGGGAAAGAGGGGGGAGGAGACAGGAGTGTGGGAGGATGGTGATGGAAAATTCCAAAACATAACACACAAATGTCTCACTACCTCCTGCCAACTCCTCCACTTTCCTGTCTCCTCCCCCTCTCCCTCTATGCCAATTACTATATGAAGGAAGACTTCTCAGGAGCAACTTGGCATCGGGTCGTTCTTCTCTGATGAAGCGAATTGAAATGTTCATGAAATGTCGGAATTAAACAATGATGAATCCACGCGGCTCAAATCCGGAAACAACATCTGAATTATTAATTATTAATAACTTTTAATAATTTCAATAACTAATTATTAATAAATTATTAATTATTTTTATTAAAAATTAAATAAAATAGTTCGAAAAATTAATATGAAAAAATCTAAAAACATTGTATGAAATATTTGATATCAAAAAATCGGAGATAATAATAGAAGAAAATCTAAATAGAAACGAAAAATGTTGTATAACATTTAAGACATTACAAAAAATTTTCTAAAAGTTATTTACATGGCGGGACTAATATTTTGTCCGGTGCTTTCAATATTTATTGCATGACGATTAAATTGTTCAGATTTAATAACATAACATTAAACAAAAAAAACATGAGACACCTTACGCTAATATATTTTAAGGGTGACCGTATATGTGGATAGGTAGGGTTTTCACAATGAAGCTAAAGGCGAGTAGGAAAAGGAACCAATGAACGCTGTAATATCTAAGATTAATAAGTGATTGAATACATAAACTCTACAGGATAGCTCTCTTCGCTTAACGTTTCAACTTTCTATATCCCCTCAGGCTCACGAGACTCTTTCCCGTCCACTGCCTAATGCAGACTGCCTGTTTCTCGCGGTCTCGCTCGTCGATTGTTCCGCACGATTCCTGGAATCGCGCGACCAGGCTCGCGTCCTCGCTTCTAGGAAGCGACGCGTTTTGTTTCAGGCTTCCCTAAAACGTAGGAGTCAGCGCTCGCGGCTGCCTCTATTTCTCGCTACTACAGTTCGTCCATCCTGACAATAGGCCGTCCCGGCCGTCCACATTTTTATCGCTATCGTCGCCATCGGTTACAATTTCGGATTCGCCTGTTTCTACTCTTCTCAACCACGGTCGCATATTCGCTACCTCCCAAGTGCCTTGATACGGCTTTTGTGAGATCTGACATCCCTCAACGTCCGCAATTACATAACGATCATTTCTCAGTCGCCGTATTACTTGATAAGGCCCTCGATACGCTGGACTCAACTTACCACCTGTAGCGTCGAAATTCTTTACCATTACTAGATCTCCTTCAGAATATTCTATCGCCTTTTTCCGCTTTTTATTTACATAAGATTCGTTGTATTCGCTCGCTTTAACAATTTTCTTGGTCGCTGCAGTTCGCATCTGTTCTAAATTTCTAACGCTAGTTTCGTCTTGTTCTTCCAGATATTGTCTTAACGCATCGACAACTTTTCCACGCTGTTCTACGCCATAAAGTAACTTACAGGGGGTTTCACCTGTCGCTCGGTTTACTGTGTTATTAATCGCGAACTCTATTTCTCCTAATGACTTATGCCAATCACCTCCATCGTAAAGTTTTCCTAATGCGGGTGCTAATATGCGATTATAACGCTCCACTTGTCCATTCGCTTGAGGAGACCCAGTTGCAACTTTTATTTGTTTTACGAACGTTTCTTCCATAAATTCCTCAAATTCTTTTGACGTGAAACATGTCCCTCGGTCAGATATCAAAACTCTCGGTCTACTGTAAGCGTTAAAATAGTCTCTAAGACACCGAATTGTTTCGCGCGATGACGTCGTTTTAACCGCGTATAATTTAATAAACTTTGTAAACGCATCTATCACTAAGAAAACATATTTTTTCGTCGCTTTATCTCTATGAACAGGAAATGACCGAAATGATTAACATGAATCGTGTCGAACGGTACATTTTCCTTAGGTATACTATGCATGAACCCTTCAATTCTTCCCGACGCCTTCGAAAATGCAATACATTTCGTGCAATTTTTTATTTGCTCGTTAACCTTACCTTTCAACTTTGGGAACCCATACGTTTCCTTTAATAGAGCGCATGTTTTATCCACGCCGAAATGTCCGAATTCGTTATGATACTTGTACAGCAATTCTTACTCCATAGCTTGTGGAACATAAAATAGAATTTTACCATTCTTTTTTCGATAAATGAAGCCGTTTCTTATCTCGTACAAACTATCTTGCTCTTTCTCCAATCGCGTTTTTAATTCAACTATCTGCGGATCTCTTGCCTGACATACTTTCAAATCAAACTCAAACGTATTCGCTTCTACGACTAGGATGCTATTTACACGACTCAGCGCGTCTACATGCGGCATTCTTCTCCCGGATCTATGTTCCGTACTATAATCAGAGTTTTGAAGTTCGAGTAATTCTAGGATTTAATTCTTTTTTGTTCAGGGTCATCACCAATGCATTACAGTCGATCACAATTTTAAATGGGATTCTCTGCAGGTAAATGCGGAACCTTCTTAACGCGTATATTATCGCCAAAGTTTTCAACTCATGACTGTGATAGCGCGATTCTACCTCGGTTGTTCTTTTCGAATAATAAAATACCGGATGAAATTTGTTATCCGCTTTGCGTTGTAGAAGTACCGCACCGAAACCATGTGAACTCGCGTCACAATGCAGCTCGGTCTCATCACCCGGGCGGTAAATCGCTAAGATCGGAGTTGATATTAATTTTCTTCTTAGTTGTTCAAACGCATCCATCTGCCTCCGAATTCGAAATTCACGTTTTTCTTCAGCAATTCATATAGAGGGCCAGCAATCAACGAAAAGTCGTTAATGAATTTTCTAAAATATGAGCATAAACCTACGAAACTTTGTACCTTGCGAACACATTTTGGAGTAGGAAATTCTTTAATTGCTGCGATCCCTGAATTATTAGGGCGTACTCCCTTCTCTGAAATTACATATCCTAGGAATTCAATTTCGTTATATAAAAACTTGCATTTTTCCAATCGTAGCTGTAATAGGTTTTCTACTAGTATCTTACATACTCGATTGAGCACCTCTAAATGTTTATTTAATGTATCGGTCGCCACTAAAAAATCATCCATATAAACAATGACACTTCCTTCTTTTATAAATTCGCTTAAAATCTCGTTTACATATCTTTGGAATCTAGCTGGCGCGTTTTTCAACCCGAACTGCATTCGCAAATATTCGTATTGCCCAAATGGTGTAATAAAAGCGGTACATTTTACGCTATCTTTGTCCATGAACACGTGATGGAATCCGTCCTTGAGATCGAGTGATGAAAAATATTTTTTCCCGTACAAAGCGTCGAAAGAGATTTTAACTACAATCACACCCTGCGTTTGTAACGCCGATCCATTAATTCCTTCATAACGCTCGTCTTGAAAGTTTGATATCGCAGAAGGCGCAAGTTTCATTTTAATTAGGCTTACCGGACTCGCAGTATCTATCTGTGCTCTTATCGATAATTTCAAATTAAGATCGCGACCGTCAATTTGTAATTCAACGTTTTTGAGATATTCGTTACCACTGCACAGTTGTTTCTCTACACTGGATCTCTGCATTTACTTGCGTCGGTAAACTCGCTGCCTCAGCTGTTGATCTCTGCTTCCTCCGCGTACAGTCTCGTACTCCATGATCTGTCGCCCCGCATTCGAAACATGGACCTCGCATTTTCCTTGGCTTGTCGCAGTTTCTCGCCAGATGTCCAATCCTATTGCAATTAAAGCACTTTGTCTCGTTCCGTCGGGGTTCTGCTTCTTTCGTTGCTGTCGTTCTTATCGGCATGTTACTGGGAACAGCGGCGGTATGTCCCCGCACTACATATCTCCTCTGCTCGGGTGAGAGCGTTATTTTACTGAATGCTCTCAGAAGATCCTCCTTGCGTTCGTAACACTGAATGCGCGTAACACTGATTGCGTAGCTGCATCTCCGGAATCCCGTCAATCAGATGATCCACGAGCTCTTCTTCGTCCACAGGCACCTTACCAGCGAGTATTATCTTGCCATAATAGTAGCAGCTGAATTGTTCATCGCTCCTCCAGCTTCTTTTCTCGAACTGTCTTCGTCTGTCCACCTTAGCCGGTCGGAAATCAAAGATGCTCCGCATTCTGTCGATCAGCACGTCTACTGGCAATTCTAAATGTTCCGGCTGCGAATGAAACCATTCCAGGGCTTTGTTCTTCAACTTCGTCCCCATGAGGATACGTGCCATTTTATCATCGAGTTGATACGTCTGTCTAACCAAATCGAACTATCTCTGCCACTTCCAAAAGGTGTCTTCAGCTCCTGTGAACTCGCTCATAAGCTCTCCAAGCACATTGATCAAAGGTCGTTGCATTGCTATGCTTGGAATCGGTTCTCTTCTCGCGTTGTTCCTTGCCGAACGCAGCATCTCGAGCTCCTCTTGAATCAAATCACGGGCTCGGTTCATCTGCTCCAGATTCATATTTACGAGTCTCGCCGTCTCTGTCAGTCCTCTGGCCGACTCTGCTGTTACGGCGGCGTCCTTCGCCCGTCGTCTTCGGAATCCTCATTCGTAGCTTCTACTGACCTAACTTCTTCATCCCCGGCGATCGCGTTAACCATGTTTTTCCATTCCCCACTCGGATCATATCCGTACAGCCGTTTGATCAGGTTCTGCTTGTTTCCTTTCTGTGGAAGCCCCAATTGCTTCAGCGTTTCCTTCAGCTGGATGATCGTAAACTTCTCGCCTTCCATCGTTCTTCCCTCGCACGCGAAAATGTCTCTCAACTTGCCGTAATGTTCACTTGCGTCACAACCGTCACCCGACCGTTGCACGTCTTAAGCTTTCACCCGTCACTCATTTTCTGAGCTTTAGGACAAGATGGATTATGTATCCCACTTCTGATAACTTTAAGGGTGACCGTGTATGTGGATAGGTAGGGTTTTCACAATGAAGCTGAAGGCGAGTAGGAAAAGGAACCAATGAACGCTATAATATCTAAGATTAATAAGTGATTGAATACATAAACTCTACAGGATAGCTCACTTCGCTTAACGTTTCAACTCTCTATATCCCCTCGGGCTCACGAGACTCTTTCCCGTCCACTGCCTAATGCAGACTGCCTGTTTCTCGCGGTCTCGCTCGTCGATTGTTCCGCACGATTCCTGGAATCGCGCGACCAGGCTCGCGTCCTCGCTTCTAGGAAGCGACACGTTTTGTTTCAGGCTTCCCTAAAACGTAGGAGTCAGCGCTCGCGGGTGCCTCTATTTCTCGCTACTACAATATTTGTAATATATTCTCAGGGAAAAATGTGAGAAAATATTTAAAAATCTAAAAAATTTCACATAATTTCTCATACAATCATTGTGAGAAATTGAGATTTCTTATTTCATGTTTTCATGTAAATATGTGAGAAAATATTAGAAAATCTGGATAATATTTCATAATTTCTTTTGCGATAGTCCTGAGTAATTATGAGAAATTATAAATCTTATTTCATGTTTTCGGCGAGAAATGTGACAAAATCAGAAAAATTTCTCATAATGTTTCATAGGATTGTTCAGAGAAATTATGCGATTTTTTATTTCTTGCTATTGAGAAAAAATGTGAGAAAATGTTAGGAACTCTGAAGAATTTCATATAATTTCTCAGGCGATTGTATTGTGTGTATAAAATTATGAGAAATTATTGAGTAATTATGAGAAATTGAGTTTTCTTATTTCATATTTCCAAGAAAAAATGTGACAAATCTGAAAATTTCTAATAATTTTTCATATAATCGTTCTGAGAAATTATAGAGTCCTTATTTCTTGTTGTTGGAAAAAAAATATGAGAAAATATTAGAAAATCTGAAGAATTTTACATAATTTCTCAAGTGATCGTACCGAAAAATTATGAATCTTCTTATCTCATGTTTTCGAGACAAAATCTGAAACATTTATCATAATTTCATCTAGGATTGTTCCGAAAAATTATAAGATTCTATATTTCTCGGAACGATCCTAGGAGAAATTAAGAGATTCCATATTTAATATTTTCGGGGAAAAATGTATGAAAATATTAGAAAATTTGAAACATTTTCATATTTTCGGGAAAAAAATGTGAAAATTTTCTCATAATTTCTCATAGGATCGTTCTGAAAAATTATGTGATTGTATATATCAAGTTTTCGGGAAAAAAATGTATAAAAATAGTAGAAAAATATCTGAAAAATATCTTATATTTTCTCATGGGATTGTTCTGAGAAATTACAAGATTTCATATTTTATGTTTTCGAAAAAAAATATGTGAAAATATTAGAAAATATGGAGAATTTCTCATAATGTCATATAATTATTTATAAATTGTTGATGTGAGAAATTATGAGAAATTGTAAGAAAAATTATGAGAAAAATTTTTACCAGGGCAAATTTACGTCTTTAAGAAATAAATTTTGTAGAATTTATTTTATCGTTCCCTCCGAATACTATCCTTAATTGTCAGACACCATTTTTAAAAAAACAAGTTGTTATTAATAGTAAATAATATTAAAATATATAAGAGTCTTTCTGCCTAATTAAAATTAAAATTTAATTGGAAATATTCACAAATTTTATTAAATTAATAAAAACACGAAAAAAATATTTTTTGTTTAAATTGTTTACTTTTGTAGTAATATTAAATTATAATATAAAAAAGTCATATTACTCAGTTGGTTACCTCATATGAAGACAATACGAAAGGCATTTGTGTCAATCAAAGAAGTATCTAAATGATAAGCTCACGATCTAGAGATACATCAAGTCCAAGTTTGAATCTCACCAGTGCTAAGTGTGAATTCTTAAATATGATATGTAACGATGCATATCGTTACGTCACGAAACAAGGAAACGCAGAACACCGCGAACCGAAAGCGCAAGAGGACAGCGCGTCCTCCAAAACGGTAAACAGCGCGACCGCCGAACAACAGCGGTAGATAGCGAATCAACCGAGATTCGAGGTATATAAACCGCCGCGTAATTGTAATCGAGAGATTCGATCATCCGCTCTCGAAAGAGAATCAGAACCGATCCACCGCTCTCGAAGGAGAATCCGATTCCGATTATCCGCTCTAAGAGAGACCGACTCCGCTCCTGGCAGATTA
>NW_022639679.1:216576-233586 GCF_010583005.1 Odontomachus brunneus
TCTCAACGCACGCGAACATTATATGATTCCGAAACGCCGCTAAACATCGCTGGACAAAGTGTCCACCGCACTTAAGAGACACGACGCCGAAAGAAACGTCAACAGCATAGACTCGCGAAGACGCGACACTGACGTCGTCCGCGCCCCGCGCACCGCGCGTCACATCACCAAATCCGCGTCTAAACAAACCTCTGTCAGGCGATACAAACAACCAAAGCCAAAGGCGTCGACACGTATTGTTCGATATATATATTGTCATTATCATCAGTTTAGTATTTTAAATATATTATTCATTATTATTTTCTTAACACACTGTTTCTCAATTATTCCGCCTATCACGAACCCGATCCGACAAGCGATTCACACCCGCAACGAATCGCGGTTACAATATAGTATAAAATCAAGAACAATAGCTAGTAAGTATAAATTTCATGTAAGGTCAATATAGTCTGACAACTTATAATAGCTTCTAATAATTCTTATTAATGGTTTCTATTATATGAAATTATGAAATTATGAAAAAAACTTCTGGGATAACCCAGATAGCCAAATCTGCTCGAGCAAATTTTGCTCAACACTTGACTACAAATTTTGCTGCCAAAATGTCATCAAATTGGACACAACATCTGCTAAATCAAAGGTTGTTGGCAAATTGGCGCCAAATACCGAGCAAAGTTTGTACGACACAGTTTAACCTCAAATTGATGCCAAATACCGAACAAAGCTTGGTGAAATCTAACGCAAAATTGACGCCAAATGCCGACCAAGGTTTGTGCAGCGCAGTTTGGCGCCAAACTTTGCTCGGTATTTGACGACAATTTGGCGTCAGATTTTGTCACCAAGCTTTGCTAACAAAACCCAAGCATATTGCGGATAGGATCGAATTTGCCGTCAAGTTTTGGTCATATTTGGTGTTAATTTGGCGACAATTTGGTACCAAACTGTTTGCTGGGAACTTAATAGATGGAGAGGATTACGACCACTTTACTAACTTAAAACTTATTTTTGACATATTAATAATATTAAACAATATCTGATTAATTTTATGGTAATTATGCATAATAATGGCAACCTCATAGATTTAATCATATATATGTTGTCGAGGTCATCCTCCTGAGTAACCTTGAGAAGGTTTTAGCTATTGTTTGTTAAAAAGTTATTAACAAAGTTGCATAAAATGAAAGTAATTTTAGGATACCGTATATACAAAAACACCGAATTTGTAAGGTAGCAAGACCTGCTATACACACACACATGCGCGTACGCATGCACACATACACACACACGCTGCTCGGGCGGGCTCGCGGTGTGTGCGTGTGTTCCTATTATATTTAAAGTTTTATAAGTAAAAAATAATAAAAATAAAAAAGGTGCCTGTCTCTAGCCGTGTAACTGAGGAGCTACGCCCCCTATATCCCTCGCACCGAGTCTTTTGTGAGAAATTCTCACTTCTTAGCTTAAGTACAACAGACTTGCCCTCCCCCCTGCTACAGTGCGGTGAACTGATCAGTTACACAGCTGGGGACAGACACCGTTTACATACTACACTTAATATACTCTGTGTTGATATTAATGTATTTTCTTTTGAGAATAACTTTTTAATAAACAATGAGCGCCAGTTGAAACCTTTTGAATGTACCTAGGGCAGTAGCAGACACCTTTCTAGCCTACAAATTCGATATTTTCTTATGTACGGTGTCTAAAAATTACACTCATTTTATGCAACTTCTTTTGTTAATAACTTTTTAACAAACAATGAGCGACGGTTAAAACTTTTTGCACGTTACTCAAGAGGGTGACCTTCGCAACATATGTCAAGGTGATTGAAATCTATAAGGTCGCCATTATTATGCATAATTACCGTGATTGTCTCGCTAATTCTTGTTTATGTTAAAGCTCCTCGCATTCCGGAGTCAGATCAGACCCCACGTTGCTGTTAACGTTATAGTTTTGGTCACTTTGATTGCATTATTTTTAAATATTATTACTACTCTAAATATATAATAATAATACTTAGTATTTATTTATTATTTTGAAAGAGTAAGCTTAAAACTTATTTTTCTTTTATGAGTAATGTCTTTTATTAATTTTTTTACAACTAAGCTTAGTTCAAATAATTGTAACGTTTTTGTTATAAAATTTTTAAGATTATATTTATATTTATTATTATATTTATTTATAATTATATTAATTATAATTTAATAATGACATGTAATACTGAAGCAATTTATTTGTTATATTTAAAGACAATTACTGAAAGGACATTTTGTTTTTATTACATTTAGTTAATAAATTTAGCATAATTCTTTAAATAAATCTATAAATAAACAGAGGAAGAAATTTTATATTATTATTTATTTCTGTTACCCATTTTATACATTAATTAGATGAAAAATGAAAAAATAAAGCATGAGATCAAATTTGACTTTACGTTGCTAGATTTGTTCCGCAACTTCACGTTGTCAGCAAAGAGTTAAGAGAAATTATATATAAACTTATTTCGTTTGATTATATTGTACTACGAGATCCGTATATAGATTCTTTACCACTTGACTGGTATTGACGTACTTTTGCGTCAAATAAAGAATGTACCAAAAATGACATTGTCGCACTAATGCGCACATTAGTTTTTATTTTTTTTTCGTTAGCAAGATTTTGATGAAACTTAGTATCCAGGGGTTGACGTCACTGATTTCGAATCTGAATTCTAAATTTGAAAATTTAAAATGGATTCAATATGGCGGATCAAAATGAGAAAAGTGACTTGATTATGATGAAACCTGATATTTGGGAGTTTTTGGGATCGCTACTTTCGAATCTGAGATTATTTATGTCAAATTCAAGGTGGCAGATCCAATGTAGAGAGCCAAATGGAAAAATGACTTGATTTGGATGAAACTCGGTACTCAGGAGTTTTTAGGGTCACTGATTTCGAATCTTAACTTAAAATTTCGAAATTCATGATGGCGGATTTAATATAGCGGACCAAAATGCGAAAAGTAACTTGATTTGGAAGGGATTCGGTACTTGAAAGATTTTAGGGGAGCTGATTTTGAATCTGACATTAATTTGAACTTTAAAATTTTGATCTCAAATTCGTATTCAGCGACTCGAAAAGTATTTAGTACTGATTTTTATAAAAATCAAACAGCATTTAGATCTTGCCATTTTTGGATCGGTTGATACCGATTTTCTCTGCAAGCGAAGTAGTTAAAGATTCTTTGTACATTGAATGGATATCAGAAGAGCCTTTCATGGATTAATTTATAAGTTATATTGTTTTTATTATTATGTATTAATTTTATCATCCATGTATCAAATTTGATTATTATTTAATTCAATTGTAAACACCTTCCATCTGTAAATTGCGTGCATGTTTCTGATTTTAACATGTCTCAACGATTGATATGTTAATATTAGCGGATAGTTTATTGTTAAAAGCGCTACAGTTTAAAACCAGATGTAGAAGTTAATACTAAATATCGATACAAATTCAATATCTCTGAAAGTCAGGTTTTTATGGCCAAACAATATTCTCAATCCAGTCGAGGTAAGAACTAACTCTGGTATATACCGCAGGCATAGATTTAAAAGCACAGAACTTGCCAAAACTCGTCACGCCTACGATGTTGTACATGCAATAAGGTTCCTCAAGAATTTTTTGTAGGGGACCACCACTGTCACCCTGAAAATAGAACAACGCAGAATTAAAAATCACATTATCGTTACATTGTATATTGTTGCATTATGCATACATGCTTATACGGGGTGTTAAAAAAGTCTGAAAACGGTCGAATATCTCAAAACTGTTTCAGATAAAAGTTGTTTGGTTCGAAGGGATCTATAAAAAGGTGTAATTGATTAGACCTTGAATAGTCATTTGAAGATCATGTTGTGCCCTTCGTGAGAGGCACAAGGGTATTATCCAGAATCAGTGTGACGGGTGCGGAAGGGTGCACAAATTTGTAGTTGTGATGTTAGATATAAACGATTCTTTATTACACTTAATACTTGTATATTTACTGAGCTCCCAAACTCTAATAGTAATGCATATTACGGCCACGTACATCATTGGCGAGAGACCAGAGGAGAATCCTTCTTTTGCGCTCTTCTCTATTCTTTTTATATTATTTAACCGTTTTATCGGCGGGAATGTTTTGGCAACTAGGGAGTTGCCAAATTTAGTGCTGACGTGGCCCAAATCCGATATATGACAAAGTGATGCTTAGCGCAGCATTTGCATAACCATAACATTGTTAGCGCTGTCAAAGCAGTTTCTCATGAAACGCTTTGGCAACGCTAAAAATAATATTCACGGTTATAACATCTCTCCCCCATGGTCAAAGAAAACGGAGGGTTTGGAACGACGTTTTCATCTTTTTTGAGTGACGACCATTTTTCGCTTTTACACAATTTTTCCCGTTTTACAATGTTGGTTATAATCGTGTCTTATTTTTACATTTTTCGCTTGTTACAATTTTATTTCCCGTGTACAAATATGATTACAATCGTGTGCCTTATAATTATACATGTAAACTATATCTGCGTGCTAGTGCAGGATTGGAACGTGTTCTTACGTTTCGTCTGGTGTTACGTTCTATTACGACCGGAGGGATTTTTTCCTTTTTATTTTCTTTATTATGATTACTGCAATTATGATTACTATCACCACGGTTATTCCGTTCGGCGCTGTAGTATATATTATGTTTTTGTAGTGTGTTAAAAAGTTTGAGCTATTTTCTAAATATTGGTATGTTCGTGTTAGCTTATTGCTTAGTTCCGCTAATTTGGATGGATTTTGTATTATTTTATTTGGTTTTACCTGTAGTATTTTGTTTTTACTTTTTATTGTGTTTATATATTCCTGTTCTAATGTTATATTGTATTCCGATATGTGTGTTTGTATCGAGACGCTTCTTACGATGCCTCGCGCTTGTAATATAATGTCTTCAATTGTTAATCTACATTGGTGGTTTCTTCTGAAGACTTAGCTTACTTTTCTGGCATAACTCACATTTTCTTATGTATTGTGTCACATCTCGTGTTATCCCTTTCCAGTTATGTTTTAAGCGTAGTCTGTTTGTACAATGTACGTTGTACACCTTGATGCCCTCCTAATGGTGCGTTATGGTACTCATATAAGATCTGTCTTTTTTCTTCTTCGGTATAGCTTTGTATATCATGTCTGTCTGTATCTTCTTCGTCTTCTTCCTCTTCTTCTTCTTCCGTTTCGTTTATCTCGTCTGTCTTATGTGGAGCATTTGCTTGTATTATTGATACCGGAGGGTATCTGCTTAACGCGTCAACGTTAACGTTTGTTTTCCCTGATTTGTGAACTGTCTCGTAATCATATTCTTCTAGTTTTAGTCTCCATCTTATTAGTCTGGATCCGGGGTCTGTAACGTTGAATAGCCAAACTAGTGGTTTGTGTTCCGTTACGATTTTAAATTTGGTTCCGTAGATGTAATGTCTGAAGTGTTTTACGACCCAAACCATCGCTAATAACTCTTTCTCGGTTGTGTTGTAGTTTTGTTCCGCGCGTGATAATACGCGGCTCGTGTAGGCTATCGAGTTGTCTGCTCCTATTCGACCTTGCGATAATATAGCTCCAATTGCATTGCGGTGTGACCACGAATTCTTTTTCAAAATCCGGGTATATTAATACCGGTGTGGTGGTCAGTTTTTCTTTTAATTTATCAAATGCCATTTGTTGTTCCCTGTTCCATTCAAATTTTTCGTCCTTTTTTGTCAGTTTGGTTAAAGGTCGTGTTATTTTTGAAAAATTTTTAATGAATCTGCGGTAATATACTGCAAGCCCTATAAATGATTGAATGTCTTTAGTTTTTTTGGGTCTCGGAAAATTTGTTATAGCTTTTATCTTTTTCGAATCCGGTAGGATTCCTTTTTCCGAAATTATATGTCCTAGGTAGATTACTTCCTTCCTAAGGAATTCATATTTGTTTGGTTGCAATTTTAAGTTATATTACCGTATTTGTTGTAATACACAGACAAGTTTTTTATTATGATCTTCTAGGCTATTTCTATATTTAACTATGTTGTCCAGGTATACTAAACATTATAGCCCTTGTAATCCAGTTAGAACAGTATTCATAAGTCTTTGGAAAGTGGCTGGCGCATTTTTTAATCCGAAAAGCATTCTATTGAACTCGTAATGCCCCGTGCGTGTTGAAAAAGCTGTTTTACACTTATCTTTTTCTGCCATTTGAATTTGATGTTATCCGGACGCAAGGTCCAGTGTAGAAAAATATTTCGCGTTTCCTAATTGATTTAGGATGTCGCTAATATTAGATAGAGGGAAGGAATCCTCAATAGTTAGATCGTTTAATTTTCGGAAATCAACTACGATTCGTAATTTTGTTTTCCCTGATGCATCCGTTTTCTTAGGTTAATAATGGTGCATTCCATTGACTACTACTGGCTCGTATTATTTTGTTATAGAGCATTTCTCATATTTGTTTGTCTACCTCTTTTTTATGTTGCTCTGGTAAGCGATAAAGTCGCACGTTTACCGGCGCGGCGTCACTTCACGTGGTAATCTGATGCTTTACGACCGCAATGTGAGTAAGGCTGTTTCCTTCGAGGAAGAATATATCATTGTAATTTTCGCAAATTTTGCGCATTATTTTTTCTTCTTCTTTATTTAGATGCTCTAGCCGTAGTTGCTGATCCAATACTTCTGTTCGTGCTAACGAGATTTCATTGTTTTGTCCTCTGATTAATAAGTTTGTCTCCGTCGTGTCGTATTCCGGAGTGTTTTCTAATATTACGTATAGTGTGGTTCTCGACAGTGGTGCTGTCGGTAATATTAATTATTGTTGCAAGACTCGTATAATTGACAGATTTTACTAGGCAATTCCCAATAAAAATTTCCTATGCAATTTCTCCGGCTGGGATTATTGCCGCCAGGTTTGAGCTCACCGCGGCGCGTATTATTACTTCGCTACGCGCGGGAAGGTTGTATGTTTGATATGGTATTAGCGGTAGACTTCGTCCGGAAATTGTCATCGTTTTATCTGATAGTCAAATTTAGCACGGTGTTCGCGGAGGAAGTCTATCCCTAAGATTTCCTCATATTTGATGGGAAAATCGTCTTGTACCATGAATAGTTCAAATTTCCGCTGCTGTTTTCCTAAGCTGGCTGTGGCGGTTATTTTTCCTATAGTATAGGCTTTATGTCAAGTGAACCCGTTAAGGTCAATTTTTCCGCAGTTATAGGGGTATCATCGTCTAATGTGCGTATTTTTATTAAGCTAACGGCGAATCTCGTGTCAATGAGAAATTGTATTTTCTTTTGTTTGGCCTCCTTGATTGACAAAATTACTAGGTCAAATCCGGCGTGACAATGCAAATCGCCTGATTTGATTTATGCGATAGTCGCGCACACGATCTTGTTCTTTTTTGTATCTTCCTTCCTGATCGTTATTGCTTTTGGTGCTCCCGTTTCTTCGAGCTGTCAGTGTTTTATCGGTATCTAGCGCGGTGATAGCCATTGCGCGCGAGTATTTACGACGGTCGCTCACGGTGTCCTATGTCTCGGTAGGTTTCCTCTGTAAGTATTAACAGTCATCGCGAGTGTGCCCGTTCTTTTTGCAATGTGAGCAATGCTTATTTGTGGAGTTTATTCGATTCGGCGCTTCAGGTTTTGGTAGAACGAATCGGTTGCCATATCGGCTGTTACGGCATTCGCATCCCTGATGTCCCAACTTTCCGCATTTTTGGCATTGTATTATAGGAGCATCTCGTTTAGGGTTTGCGAAAGAGCTTCGGTTATACCGGTTTGGCTCATAAGTCCGTGTGGGAACTTCGTGTGTTCCTCTGATTCTCTCTTCTTCTACTGCTCCTGCTATTGCTTCCGTTAAAGTCGCGGGTGCGCGGGACCGGACTATTGTCTGCAGTCTGTCGTTTAATCCTAATTGATAGTTGATAAGGGCTAACGATTTTAAGAAAAAATGTATGCCGAGTTTCTGCGAGGAGGAATAGAGTTTTCCTCTGTTCCAGCTTCGAATAGGTTTGTAGTTAATTTTTCTACACGATTTCCGAAGGTTCGTGCGTCTTCTCCGAGTTTCTGACGCAGATTATTAAAATCTCGAAGTAATCGAGTTATTGATTTTTTCTTCATGAAACATGTTTCTAATATGTCTTTTAAAGCAACAAAAGATTGAATGTCTTGATTTCTAACCTCGGTTAAAGCAATGCCTTTTAGTTTGGTGCAGATTATTGCTCGGATTAATACGGATTCGTCAGCAGGATGAATCAATTCAAAAGCATATTCGCACGCCGTTAAAAATTCTATTAACTTGTTGTCCTGCGTGCCATTAAAAATAGGAATCTGATTGCGCGCTTCCCTGATGCGTCGGGATCATTCCTCATTAATCGGGGGTATCCCGTCTGTGTAATGGTCATTGCGACCTAGTCCTCGTTCATTTGAACGGAATCTCTCTGTTTCTATATTGGCGTTCCTCACATTTTGTGGATCACTTCGATGAGTGTCAGTTACTCGTGCTGCATGCGTATATATCCCGTAGCTCTTCTATTCGCGCTAGTAGTTGTTCGTTAACAGTACTATAGGGATCATGATTCTGGCGAATTCTACTGGGTCCCGGTTGAGTTTCTTCTACATTATTTTCCGCGGCGTGTGAGGTTTCATCGCGTTGCCCCGTGGCCATTATGTCAAGTGGGTCAAATACGCTGCTATCGTAAGACGTTAATGAAAAATCTCCCCTTTGTGAGACGTTGCTAGTACTGCACGAAGGAAAAAATGCGCGGCGTCTTGTACATCGGATGTCGTCTGCAACTTGCACGCCCGGTAATATACTATGGTCTATCTCGTCGAAAGGAAACTCACGTTCGGCGGTTACATGTGTTAGTAATTCACGTTCGCTTCCGCTCGAGTAATCTAACACGCGGCGCACAAGTTCTAAAGTTTCGCGCGCTTCGTCTAAAACGCTAGCAACTGTTTCGTTAGGATTTGATAGACGTTCGATAGTTAATTTAGCTGGTGCGCTATGTAACCACGTTTGATTTGATATCGTTCAGTTGGGAATACAGCTTTCACTCGACATTCACGTTATTTCCTATTTGCTCGCATTTGCTTAATTGCTGTAGTTGCAAAGAGTTCTCGACTTACAATAATGTTGTCACGGCTCTTTCGTAGTTCACCATATTTTGATTGTGTCAGCAAGTTGTTGCTCGGCACTGGGTCAATGGCATTGAGACAGGTTGCGGCTGCTGCTGGTGTAGTCGCCGTAGGCTCCGGTGTCGCTGACAACGAGTATCTTAGGTTGTAGCTCCGACGGTGGCCTTGATTCCCGCTGCAGTGTTGTCTTTCACCGATATTCACTATCCTCTGCTATCTCTGCTTTTCGCCTTGTGGTCCCAGTTGGTCTTCTTAGAGGGCTCGTAGTAAATTTGTTGAGCTCCTTCTATTTCTCCTTTTGCTTTTTGTAGCCTTCCCGTCAAAATGTATTGACGAGGTAATCGTTTCCTTTCCTTGAAATGTCTGGCAACGCTTATCGGTGGACGTATCTCCGACGTCCCTTGTTGGTTCCGACAGTATCTTCTTTCTTTTCGTTTTTCGTTCTTACACCACTTTTTCTAACCTGTAATGTACTTTTGTTTACAGGTAGCACCCAGGCCCCGGCGGACACCGATCCCATCGCTGCCACCAATTTGTTGTGCTCTTCGTGAGAGGCACAAGGGTGTTATCCGGGATCGGTGTGACGGGTGCGGAAGGATGCTCAAATTTGTAGTCGTGATGTTAGATATAAACGATTCTTTGTTACACTTAATACTTGTATATTTACTGAGCTTTCTTTGTTACACTTAATACTTGTATATTTACTGAGCTCCCGAACTCTAATAGTAATGCATATTACGGCCACGTACGTCGTCGGCGAGAAACCAAAGGAGAATCCTTCTTTTGCGCTCTTCTCCATTCTTTTTATAGTATTTAACCGTTTTATCGGCGGGGATGTTTTGGCAACTAGGGAGTTGCCAAATTTGGTGCTGACATGGCCCAAATCCGATGTATGACAAGGTGATGTTTAGCGCAGCATTTGCATAACCATAACATCGTTTTAGCGCTGTTGAAATGGTTTCTCATGAAACGCTTTGGTAACGCTAAAAATAATATTCACGGTTATAACAGTCATATGGTCATCTTCAATTTTTTAAATGGAACCCCACATATTATTACATATTTTTATAGCTTATCTCGAGAGCTAATAAATATAAAAAAATTTTTTGTGCTTTTTTTTAACCAATTAATTTGTCTCATTATTCTGTGCAAAAAAGCATTAAGGCAAGATTATCGAAAGATAAGTATTTTACGAGATATTTTGTATTTTATATCAAAGTGCTGCAAATTTCAAGTATTATTACTCGAAAAGTTCTTAACGAAAAAATATTTTATTATAGTGTTTTGGAAAGCTATTGAGATAAGCTATAAGAATATGTAATAATATATGGGGTGTTCTATTTAAAAAAATTGAAGATGATCTTCATATGATCTTCAAACGACTATTTAAGATCAAATCAATTATACTTTTTTATAGATCCCTTCGAACCAAACAACTTTTATCTGAAACAGTTTTTTTTTAAATGGTTTGTTTTCGAGATATTCGACCGTTTCCAGACTTTTCTAACATCCTGTATATAGGGTGTAACAAAAGTATCATTACCCTTAAATAAATTTCCAGGATCGCATTTTCCGAGAAAATTATTCAGACAAAAGTTGCATAGTTTTGACCTAGCGATTCGATGGTGATCTTGCCTTTGACCTCGACGTCATTTTTCGAGGTCATTTCAAGGTCAACTTTTTTTTTTAATGGAAACCCCCATTTTTTATTCCAGAATCGGAAAGAGTGGGAAAATTTACATTCAGATATGTATTTGATCCATGGGTCCAAGGGATCCCTCAAGGTCATTTCAAGCTCACATTATTTGAGCATAGTAATGAATCACGAGGCAGGTGGCTTGGTGAGAAACGTTTTAGACAAAAGATTTAAGGTTTTGACCAAGCGATTAGATGGTGACCTTGTCTTTGACCTCGAGGTCATTTTTCGACGTCATTTCCGTTTAAAAGTTCAAAGTTGACCTTGAAAAGACTTCTCAGGATGTATTAAAGGTCGAAGTCAAGGTCATCAACGAATACCCCGTTCGAAATCCTACAACTTTCGTCCATAACATTTATCTCGAACATTTAAAAAAAAAGTTAACTTTGAAATGGTTAACTTTTTTTTTTAATGTTTGAGATAAATGTTTTGGACGAAAGATTGGCGGCAGATTTTTCGCGACAGTTTTTGCGGCGAATTTGCGGCAGTCCGCGCCGCCCCGCGTCCGCCCGTGTTGCCCACACCGTCCGCTCGCGTATTTCGCGGCGTAAATTTTTTTAGTCGTAGCTGTAAAATTTAACATTTTGCAAACGTATGCATTCGAAAGTACGATGCACAAGAAAAATGTGATACATGATATTTTTATTACTAATGAGTACATACAGGGTGTTGCGTCAACATACAGATCAGTACGACAGGTTGCTTGCCCGTATGGCACGCATGGCCGGTAATGCAGGACCGATAATGCAGGGCTTGCCGATATAATTATATGCCTACTTTATCCAATGAAATGTGCAATGCTTCTAATTATCACGATCGTAACGGATAATATACACACACACACACACACACACGAAATAATTAAAATTAATAAGAAGATAAATAAAACAAAATATTTTTTGCTCAACATAATTTCTTAATTTTTTACACAACAGTTATAAGCCTTATATTGTGTATTCCATCTCAGAGATAGCTCTTGCAAAATAATGAATCGGCCGGAAACGAAATTAATGATCGCAACTTAACCGATGACAATTATTAAATTTTCTTTTATATACTCTTTACAAGGTAAAGATTCAATCGTGAATGAGAATATTATCATTCGAAATAATGAAAATATTGCCACTGGGATCGTAAGAGTGAATATTTTATACAAACTTAGAGTGGATTCTGATTCTATGATAAGCGTATCGATTATAATGGAAATATTCTTACTCTGTGACTCAAAATGAAAAAATCACTTTATTTGAGTGAAATATTATTTACATTTTAATTTTTCACTCATGTAAAATAAACTTTCAACTCTAAATCGCCGAATAAATAGTTTTCACACTAATTGTTCGAGAAGCAATATTCTTACTCTATTTTTGGAGTGAATTTTTACTTCAAGAAATTTAGAGAATGATGTGTTTGCAACTTAGTCCCGATACAGAGAGCTAGAAATTTTTTATATAAGTTGATTGTTTGAATTACACATGTTATTGAATCTTAAGCACCTTTTGGTGGACGTTGACAATTAGTAATTAATAGTATATACGATAGATGATTTTACTTTTTGTGAAAAGTTGTGAATGGTTGTGTAAGTTGTGAAAAGTGGTGATTGTTTTGATAGCCAGCATGCTTGTGTGATCGTGACATTATGTTTCGAGTCGACGAGTATGGCAGAGAAGACATTGTGAATAATCAGAATAATCAAGATTAACAAGCAGATAAATAAATAGATGAATAGAACAACTAGAATCTTTTTTTTTAGAATCTTTATTATTTTTTTATTAGCGTTACAAATTTTAATAGAATTAAAAAAATTTAACAGCAGTGAAAAGCAAGGTAAGTCATATATCGCGTGCTAGTCATATAATACGTGTTTGAGGATATTGGTAGCGCGGAAAAAACATTTGACAAACGCAGAGATGAACATTTGACAATTAATCAACAAGTGTTGCCAAGGATGAAAAGTGTAGTTACGTTTAGTGTGATTAACGATGGAGCATGTGCGGTATGAGAACCAAGAGCTGGCAGATATATTACTAGTGTATGGCGAATGCTATAAAAATCAGCGGCAAGCTGCAATATTGTACGCAGAACGTTTCCCGCAGAGACGACATCCAAAACATGGTTTTTTTCATAAATTATATGAAAGAATATGCAATAATGGCACCTTACATAGATCTACGCGACCACTGTCTGTTCCCCGACGCTCTGAAGATGATATAAATGCGGTGAGGAGAGCAATGACGGCTAATCCGCACACAAGCACGCGTGCTGTTGCGCGTGAGTTAAATATGACGCACACAAAAGTGCATCGAATTCTTAAAAATAACCTTGAATGGCATCCTTTTAAAAGACATGCAACTCAAAGGTTATTCCTTGCAGATTTGCTTCGCCGAGAGGCGTTTTATGACTGGATTTTAGAACAAGTAAATATAAAAGGCACTGAATCATTTGCACAAGAAACAATAAACATGTAATGAATATATTATTTTATATCATTGTCTTTCAGATTGACGGTGAAAATGTAGAAAATGATGCGTTTTTGAAAAATATTTTATGGACAGATGAGTGTACATTTCGTAGTGACGGCCGAATAAATAGACACAATGAGCATCATTACGCAGAAGAGAATCCTCATTGCGTAAAAGAAATACACGTCCAGGGACAATATTCTGTCAATATGTGGATAGGCGTTGTGGAAAATAAGATCATTGGATCGTATTTTTTTCCGCAGCACATTCACATTAATGCTGAAGTATATGCAGCATTTTTAGACGAAACGTTGGCGGAATTTTGTGTCGTTTTGAACGTTGGAAAATGTGTCGTTAGACTTACGGGCAAATATAATTTTTCAACAAGATGGGCATCCTGCCCACACTTCGGTTGCAGCTCGTAACGTATTAAATAGAAAGTTTCCAGATAGATGGATTGGAATATATAGCAATCTCTAAGAGCGGCCACCGCGGTCACCAGATCTTACACCACTAGATTTTTTTATGTGGGGATATATTAAAGATCAAGTGTAGCAAACAGTACCAGTTAATAGAGACGATTTAATTAATCGTATCCAAACTGCAGTTGCAAATATTTCTCCAGCAATCTTGTCCAGAGTACGCCAAAGTATTTTGCGACGAATTGTTTTATGTGCAGAGCACAGTGGAGGATATTTCGAGCACATCCTGTAAATAAAAATTATCATATTAATATTTTTTATCATATTAATATTGTTTAGTATTCATATTTAGTCTTCGAATTTTATATAATTTCGTTAAAAGTTTTGTTACAATTTAAAATGTTGTGTACAATAAATAATTTAACATCCTTATCTTGTGGATTTTGTGTCTTATATCCCTTTATTATTTTACAATTCTCCTTTACTGGTTTACAACTTTCCTTTATTGATTTACAACTGTCACTGCCTTACAATTGCTCACTCTTTTACACGGTATCGTCAATTTTACACAAATCTCTGTTCGATTTTATACTAATGATATTATGACAATATCATGCGATATTTTGATGAATATTCGTCAAACGACTGTACGAATTACACTCACGAAATAAATACAATGACACAAATACATGTAGGATGCGAGATATAGAAGGAGAGTAAGTGTTTAGGATGTCATTTAGAGAGAGAGAAGAGATGTAGTTGATGACTGGCGTTGAAGCAGAACTACTCTGCTCGGAGTCATGTATTGAATTGAACTGAAAAGATGTAATACGTTAGCTCGCTTATGTTGTGTTATTCGCGGTGTGTAGTCGCGATTAAAGGCCAAACGAAGGTAAACACTTGGGTTTTAAACCGACTGTCTGTTACGGCACGTGCAACTAGCGTGAGTCGTTGCTCTTGGTATCCAGCCTTTAATCGTACGTAATTCAAACAATCAACTTTCATAAAAAATTTCGGGCTCTCTGTATCGGGATTAAGTTGCAAGCACATTACTCTCTAAATTTCTTGAAGTAAAAATTCACTCCAAAAATAGAGTAAGAATATTGCTTCTCGAACAATTAGTGTAAGAACTATTTATTCGGCGATTTAGAGTTGAAAGTTTATTTTACATGAGTGAAAGATTAAAATGTAAATAATATTTCACTCAAATAAAGTGATTTTTTCATTTTGAGTCGTAGAGTAAGAATATTTTCACTATAATCGATGCGCTTATCATAGAATCAGAATCCACTCGAAGATTGAATGAAATATCCACTCTTACGTTGCCAGTGGCAATATTTTAACTAATTATTTCGAATGATAATATTCTCATTCACGTTTGAATCTTCACCTTGAAAAGAGTATATCAAAAAAGTTTAATAGTTGTCATCGGTTAAGTTGCGATCATTAATTTTGTTTTCGGTCGATTCATTATTTTGCAAGAGCTATCTCTGAGATGGAATACACAATATGAGGCTTATAACTGTTTCTGTATTATCTCTCTGTAATCTCTAATTTTTATCAAATAGTTTAACGTCAGGAAAAAATTAAAAAATTATGTTGAACAAAAAATATTTTGTTTTCTAGGTATAGCTTCCGGAATGGAGCCGTGTCTTGAATCAGCGATATGCCGACGTTTCGCAAACGTTGCAGTTTGCATCATCAGGGCTGAGAACTCTGATACTGAGCTCCCTTGGGTAAAGGTTGTCCTTATATGCCCCCCTCCCCCCCTTTGTGTAGATGGTGTTTAGGGAGTAGGGGACGAGGCTTGAATCCAGCCAATCAGCGTATTTTAATTGATCAGCTGGTCAATTAAAAAACCGGGAGGGCAGTATGCCAAATAGAGTTTACTTGCATACCTTTGTCTCGGTTGAGGTTGTTGGGATGTTTTAAAATTTCTAGACCTTCACGATGTTTTCTGGCAAAATAACTCTGTGAGGGAGCCAATCTGGCAGGGAAACTCTTTCTCAGTTTCTCGGATTTCTCAATTCACAACATTCCCAGTATTCAGTTCACAATGGAAGTGGAACAAAATAATCAAATACTCTTTCTGGATGTGCTAGTCCAAAAGAACCAAGATGGCACCTTAGATCACCAGGTCTACCGAAAACCAACACACACGGATCGATATCTACATGCAACCTCTCATCATCATCCCTCGCAAAAGAATTCTGTCATAAGTTCATTGGTTTACAGAGCGCTCACAATTTCGGAACCATCTTCTCTGAATGGAGAACTAGAACACCTCAGTACAGCCTTAACCAAAAATGGATACAACAGCAAAAACATCTCGCAAATAATAAAAACCCAGAAGAACAGAATTGTCAGTCCTAAAAACACTGACACACTAGATGAAGAGAGAAAAAAGAGAAAAACGGCTGTCCTTCCATATCTTCAGGACATAATATAACCTATCAGCAGGATTCTGGGTAAACACAAAATCAAAGTAATCTTCAAACCCCATAGGAAGCTCTCCCATTTACTCCCAAATCCGAAGGATCAGAAATCATGCCTAGAAACATCAGGTGTATATAAGATCCCTTGCTCTTGTGATAAAGTTTATATAGGAGAAACCGGGAGGAAGATCAGTACGCGAATCAAGGAACACCAGCGATGTACCAAGTATGGTCACTTTGCTCAATGAGCCCAAGCTGAACACTGGATGGAGACTGGACACTCCGTACAATATGACAAAGCCACCAGATTGGTTCCCTCACAGTTATTTTGCCAGAAAACATCGTGAAGGTCTAGAAATTTTAAAACATCCCAACAACCTCAACCGAGACAAAGGTATGCAAGTAAACTCTATTTGGCATACTGCTCTCCCGGTTTTTTAATTGACCAGCTGATCAATTAAAATACGCTGATTGGCTGGATACAAGTCTCGTCCCCTACTCCCTAATACCATCTACACAATGGAGAGAGAGGAGCATATAAGGACAACCTTTACCCAAGGGAGCTCAGTATCAGAGTTCTCAGCCCTGATGATGCAAACTGCAACGTTTGCGAAACGTCGGCATATCGCTGATTCAAGACACGGCTCCATTCCGGAAGCTATACCTAGACAATGTATCAATGACCGTGAAAGCCTCAAATCTAGTAATATTTTGTTTTATTTATCCTCTTATTAATTTTAATTATTCCGTGTGTATATATATATATATATATATATATATATATATATATATATATATATATATATATATATATATATATATATATATATATATATAT
>NW_022639679.1:233596-236316 GCF_010583005.1 Odontomachus brunneus
TATATATATATATATATATATATATATATCCGTTAAGATCGTGATAATTAGAAACATTGCATATTTTATTAGATAAAGGCATATAATTATATCGGCAAGTCCCGCATTATCGGTCCTGCATTACCGGACACGCGCGCCTAACGGGCAGGTGACCCGTCGTACTGATTTGTATGTTGACGCAATACCCTGTACACTGTGCCCCGCGACAAGATTTTGCAAGCGTTTGCGTGTTATGTATCATACACAATACGTTATGTAACGTAATAAACGGTAAAGAACGGTAAAGAAACGGTAATGAAATGGTAAAGAACGGTAAAGAAATGCTACAGAAACGATAAAGAACCGGAATGAAACGGTAAAAAAACGGTAAAGAAACGATAAAGAAACGGTAAAGAACGGTAAAGAACGGTTACAGAAACGATAATGAAACGGTAAAAAACTGTAGAGAACGGGGAAAAACGGTAAAGAAACGGTAATGAAACGGTAAAGAATGGTAAAGAAACGGTAAAGCACCGTAAAAATCGGTAAAGAAACGGTAAAGAAACGGTAAAAAACGGTAAAGAACGGTAAAGAAACGGTAATGAACGGTAAAAAACAGTAAAAAAACGGTAGAAAACGGTAGAGAACGGGAGAAGAACGGTAAAGAAACGGTAAAGAAACGGGAATGAAACGGTAAAGAATAGTAAAGAAACGGTAAAGAATGGTAAAAAACGATAAAGAAATGATAAAGAATCGGTAAAAAAACAGTAAAGAACGGAAATAAAACGGTAAAGAACGGCTACAGAAACTGTAAAAAACGGTAAAGAAACGGTAGAGAAACGGTAAAGAACGGTAAAGAAACGGTAAAAAACGGTAAAATACGGAAATTAAATGGTAAATAACGGCTACAGAAACGGTAAAAAATGGTAAAAAAACGGTAGAGAAACGGTAAAGAACGGTAAAGAACGATCACAGGAACGATAAAGAACGGTAAAGAACGGCTACAGAAACGGTAAAGAACGGTAAAGAAACGGCTACAGAAACGATAACGGCTACCAAAATCATAAAAACTATTATCAAAATGGTGTATTCCGATATTTATATCAAAAGTACAGTCGGTAAGTATTCATGTTAGATCTTTCTCTTATGCGTTACAATGTAGCATTTTTGTGCTGTTGCATCGATTTGTGGTCGACAGTAAGATGCGCAGAAAATGTGAAACCAGATACTATCATGAAGATCATAGAGGTGCATACTTTGCACCTACATATGCATACTTTGTACGTTTTGAAACATATAAAATCATGAGTATTACATCAGTGCATACATTCTGTCAAAAAAGTATCGGGAATTGTCGATTTAAACTGCTCGCGCTAGTCAAAGATATAAAAATTTTTTTCTCATGTTGGTACAATTGTCCTTAATTATGATGCCAAGTTAGAGTGGAATCTGTCAACCAGTGTGTTTACAACAGCTGGTTAAGTTAGTCGATGTTAGTAGTGCGTGCCGATTTTTACAATGCGTGAAAATATTGAACAAAGAATTTGTCTCAAATTTTGTGTTGCGAACGAAATTTCGTGTGCTGATGCATTGAAGATGTTGCAGAAGGCTTATGGTGATTCAGCACTATCAAAAACCTGTGCATATGAGTGGTACAAAGTCTTGTACAAAGGAAGGTCGAGAAGTCGTCGAAGACTTGCCTCGTTCTGGACGCCCGTCGACAAGTTGACCGAAGATAACATCGAAAAAGTGAAAGAAATTGTACTCGAAAACCGTCATTCCAGCTTAAGAGAGGTAGCACATGAACTTAACATGTCCCATGAGTCCGTTCGTTCGATTTTGGTCGATAATTTGGGCATGAGACGCGTCGCCGCAAGACTTGTTCTAAAAGACCTGAATCCCGCCGTCTCACCGAGCTACGATTGTGACTGATTTTCTCGCTAAAAACTCAACAAATGTACTTGAACAACTACTGTATTTACCAGATTTGGCACCGTGTGACTTCTCCCTTTTCCCAAAACTGAAATTGCCGCTCCGGGATACCCGTTTTGAGTCGATTGAAGCCATCAAACAAAAATCGGCGCGTGAACTGAAGGCCATCCCAGAAAGCGCCTATAAGAAATATTTCGAAGATTGGAAAAAACGATGGCATACGTGCGTTGCTTCAAATGGAGCCTACTTTGAAGGCGACTCAATAAATTTTGATGAATAAATAAAATATGTGTGTTTTATTTAACAATTCCCGGTACTTTCTTGACAGAATGTAGTTTAGTCGAGGCCCAAGCAGCAATAGATACGGGACACAAGCAACAAATTGAATGGTAAAAATGGTGGAAAAATCAAGAAAGATATCGATGGTGCAGTTTTTGCGTGACAAAGAACTCGGTTTGCGAGGAATAAACAAACGCAGTGTAAAGGAAAATGTTAAAATTTTCAAGTTCTACTCTCTAAAAAGTTGGCTTTATGACTTACAAGGAAACGGTCGGGGGCGTCCCTCACCGAATTTGATGAGCATTGGATATGTTGTAGAGCATCAAAAAACATTAGACACGTATTTTTTTTTATGTGCTTATCTCGAGGTTTAGGGGTTGAAACCACCCCTTGAAAAAAACGGACTTTTTCATTTTTATTTAATATTTCCTAAAATATGAGGTATATGAAAAAATATTTCAGACAAAAGTTTTACAGTATCTTATGCCCTTTCCATCGGTCTATTCAAATTTTTTAAAATGCAATATTTC
>NW_022639679.1:237083-247295 GCF_010583005.1 Odontomachus brunneus
TATCTCTGCTTACGTCTTTATTTCGTATATTACATATCATATGATTAGAATTAATTCGTTTTTATCTTGTAATATGAGAAAATATGCGCAAGTAGTTATAAAACATAGCGCAAGTGAAGAGAAGTAATCCAACGCAACGTACAGTACTTACCTACTCGCACAACGCGGTGCCTATAACGCGAAGTTATCAGTCATGTAGTTTTGCCAAGAATTGAATCGAGGAACCATACTATTATTATATATCGATGGATTTGGCATGAAATGCTTTTTAATTTTTGTCCTTACAAAAACTTAAAAATTTGCAAAGGTGACGAAGGGGAGAGGGAGGGGGGGGGTGAAATATTGCATTTTAAAAAATTTGAATAGACCGATGGAAAGGGCATAAGATACTGTAAAACTTTTGTCTGAAATATTTTTTCATATACCTCATATTTTAGGAAATATTAAATAAAAATGAAAAAGTCAGTTTTTTTCAAGGGGTGGTTTCAACCCCTAAACCTCGAGATAAGCACATAAAAAAAAATACGTGTCTAATGTTTTTTGATGCTCTACAACATATCCAATGCTCATCAAATTCGGTGAGGGACGCCCCCGACCGTTTCCTTGTAAGTTGGATGTAAATAGTTCACAGATTTTCGTAGTGATACTCTTTACCGCACGTTTTTCACCCGCAACGAACCACTGTTAAACGCAGTGTTTACTTTCATGTTTACGTGTCTCTCCATTGCATCCCATACACGTTCGAGCACCATATTCTTTGCATCCTCGAGAAATTGGCGAGGTTCGATGTGGTTCGCGTTGATGACAACTCTGGTTAGTATACAGTTATCGAACGCGGTATCGACTTCGCGCCAAACAAGTCCTGCGTCTCTCGTGCTGTGTCCGGCACCCGCGTGAACGAAACGTGTGCGCAACGTATTTTTTAAACCCTCGAGTTGCGCGATTCGAGCAATCAATATCTATCTAATACCAATCGATAATCGCGGTCGTTTAGCCCGACTATGTTCTTCCAACAACTCGAGGCATTTATCACACTTTTGCACCCACGCGTCGTATTCGTCTCGCGAACTCAGTTGAGCCGATTGCTCCCGCAATTCTCGCTCGATTGCGTTCGATTTGCTCAAAATCTTCTATTCTTTTATGAAGTACACATTAGATTTACAAATGCTACTGTGCATATTGGCATAGTACGGCTCTGAATTTATATATCATTAGCATATCACCATCTCTCTCTAACAAAAATGTGTCTCGTTTGAGAGGGATTGCAAATGTGCAAAATATGTATACTTCTATGACCTTCGTAATAGTATCTTGTTTCACATTTTTTGCGAATTTTACTGTCGCATGTGTTCATTTGTAATAATATCCTGTTTCACATTTTTTGCGCATCTAACTGTCGACTGCAAATCGATGTGTCAGCACAAAAATGCAACATTGTGACGCATAAGAGAGATCTTACATGAATACTTTTGGACTGTACCTTTGATATAAATATCGAAAATCGACTTTTTCAATAATGCAGTATAGCGCGAAACACTCAATCGATATATGTGTATTCAATTGGTTATCTACGGTGCCGTATCAGAGATTTATTGAATGATTTGATCAAATGTATTTGTACAATAGAAGTAGATATAGATGAAAATTAGATGAGTTTCATTTATATTATTATTATTATTATTATGCTTTAAGGATTTAGGTTGGTGGGGAAAATTTTGAAACGTATTTAAAGCGGTTCTTGGTCGCTCGTTGCATCAGTCGTTTTGCAACAAAGGCATTTAGTGGACAAATATTATTTTTTAGAAGAATGCACAGTGCTGAAGGAAAACGTATGAACTATTACGTACCCGTGCAAAATGATGCTCCACCGTACGAGAAAAAAAGGTAAGTCTCAATAATTACCTTTTTATATCCTTATGAATTATTTATTTTTAACTGTGTATTGCAACCACGTTAAATTATTTATGTTTTACAGTGTATCGCAACCGCGTTATACAGCCTGTATTTTGGGGTAAAGATACGTCTGACGTCAACGTCTTTTAAGTACTTGGAGATTGGGATCAGCGTAGGACCGGTATCCACTGTGCAACTAGTCCTCAGTGACAATCGTGGCAATCAATTGGTCTTACACTCGGCAACTTGGGGAGGATTGATGGCAAAACATGAAGACATTTTACAACTTTTGCAAACAACCGAGGTGTCATCCTCTCTGCTATGGATTCGCGATTTGACAATGGAATGGAAATACAAAATGTAGAAATTTTGTAAAAATTCTTTGAGAGAAGAATATTAGCGAAACGGATAATGCCATATCGGCGATACGCAATAGCGGGGACTTTGACGGTGGTTCATTCATCGATTGCGAGCTATTGGCGTGCGCAATGAATGATATTATGCATGAAGTATTGAACAAATAATCTGTACATATGACACTTTCAAAATATATAAATTGTAATCCCAAGATCTGCTGTTTATTTATATTATTCTTTTTTCACTATTTCATGATACACCACAAATAGTTTTAAAATGTTATCTGGTCTTGTCGCGGGGATACATTGTACGTGCTCATTAGTAATAAGAATATCATGTGTCACATTTTCTGCGCATCGTACTGTCGAATGCATACGTTTGCAAAATGTTAGATTTTGCAGCTGCAACTAAAAAAAATTTACGCCGCGAAATACGTGAGCGGGCGGTGCGGACAGTGCGGGCGGCGCGGGCTGCCGCAAAATCCGCCGCAGAAACCGTCGCGAATCGCCGCGAAAAATCTGCTGCGGATCGATAAAATAATATATCGAAAGAAGATTGAAACAATTATGTAAACATATCGGTATATAATATCGGTAATTACCGATCATCGGTATTATGTAAATATGCTGGTAACAAATTATGTAAATATATATGTTGGTAAAAATTATGTAATTAAATGTTGGTATATAATATCGGTAAAAAATTACCGACCGTCGATAATATCGTTATTGTGTAATTATATGTTGGTAAAAATTATGTAATTAAATGTTTTTATATAATATTGGTAATAAATTACCGACCGTCGGTAATATCGGTATGCCCTCCCCAATTACCGACCGCTAATAATATCGGTAAGCCCCCCGCTCCTCACCCCCTTGGAGAACCATGGATTAGAACCGGCTTACTATACCTACTAATATCGTCAAAAATAATATAAGAAAACGAAAAATTAATTACGTTAATTTTATGTTTTATTTTGTATATAATCACAGTCAGAGAAAAATATTTTATTTTAATCTTTTTCAGAATGATGTTATTTAATCCGTGGAATGTTATACTGTTACTATATGCAACATTCTCTGTTCTCAATCGTCCACAAAGTCCAATAACTTCGGAGGAAGTGAAAGTGAAGGGAAGATTGATTACATGCTTAAAGAAATGGAAGATGAAAACGAATTTCAAGTACAATTACGATGATGGGCGAAGTACATCAATGCAGATGGTACCAGCCCTAACAGCATAGATGTCTAGGGGACATCTAGAATACATCCTAAGGAAGTCCTGAGGATATTTGTTCGTCCTCAGGACGTCCTTAGGACGTCTTCAGGAGATCTCGTGCTGTATGGGAGAAGAGAAAAATTGCAAAGAATTCCTGACTATATATTAAACCATTTCAATGAAACGTTCGAAAAAGGAATAATAATTCATGATATTGACATTAGTCGATGAGCTTCACGAGTACAACAAGAGGAAAATGCACGAGGATTCTTGCGTCAGATACGTGAATACAAAGATTCAAAATTAAATATAATATAATATCTCGTAAAATAACGAAATTTGTCATCAAAAAATCTTTGTTATCAAAATTAGAATTTGAAAATAAGTGCGATACGTTTATAACAAAATATTATATTGGGAGTACAAATAAATCTCCGCCGTTTTTATAAAAAATTGGGCATTTATTGTGAAAGAATGGTACCTTATGTTTTATTCAAAGTATTGTCCATCGCTAACTACTACTTTTTCCCATCTTTCTGGCAGCATACGAATACCGCGTCGGAAGAACGCTTCATCATTTGAGCCTATCCACGAATCGATCCAATTTTCGTATCTTCATATGATGTGAAGTGCTGCTCAGGCCGTGCGTCATCGATCGAAACAAGTGATAGTCAGAGGGAGCAATATCTGGTGAATACGGCGGGTGGGGTAAAACTTCCCAATTGAGTGTTTCCAAGTAGGTTTTGACCGGCGCCGCAACATGTGGACGAGCATTATCTTGCAAGAGAATAATTTTGTCGTGTCTGGAATAGTAGGGGACGCATTTTTCCTTGAGTGCTCGGCTCAATCTCATCAATTGTGTCCGGTAGAAAGCCTCAGTAATGGTTCGTTCGGTTTGAGCAACTCATAATAACGACACCAAGCTGATCCCACCAAATACACAACATGAGTTTTTTTCTATGAATATTCGGCTTGGCTGTCGATGTTGAAGCATGGCCACGTGGCTCCCATGATTTCCTCTTCTTTGGGTTATCGTAGTGGATCCATTTTTCATCACCAGTGACTATATGATGCAAAAAACCCTTTCATTTATGCCTAGCAAGCAGCATTTCACATGTGCAAAATCGGCGTTCAACGTTTCTCGGCTTCAGTTCATATGGAACCCAATTTCCTTGCTTTTGAATCATTTCCAACGATTTTAAACGATGTGAAATTGCTTGTTGAGTCACTCCTAATGTAAGTGCAAGTTCTTTTTACGTTTGGCACGAATCTTCCTCCAATAATGTTTCCAATTCCGCGTCTTTGTACACTTTCGGCCTTCCGCTACGTTCTTTGTCTTCGACGTCAAACTCACCGTTCTTAAACTTTTGAAACCACTCACGACAACTTCTCTCACTTAAAGCAGCCTCACCATATGCTTCTACAAGCAATCGATGCGCCTCAGCTGCAGATTTCTTCAAATTAAAAAAGTAAATCAAAAGTTCTCGCAAATGACGCTTATTCGGCTTAAAACTCGACATTTTCGCACAAAAAAAATTATGTGATGCTGATACAAAATCGCTAATATTTCAAGATTATGGTGTTGCCAGATGTCCAACCTTACGATATGACGTTTTACATCTGACAATTTCAACCATAACTTACTGGTGGGGCCACCTTTTGTCAAACTGCGAAGACTTATTTGTACTCCCAATATTAATTAATGTTGGAGTGGAAAATATTTACAATTTGGATCAGAGTGAATTTTAGTTAAAATTTCACGCTGGTCGTACTTTAGCAAACATAAGTGCACAAATAATAGTATCTGTAATACTGTCTGTATCAGCAATCACGTATAGGTACACAATATAACCGATTATTTTGGCTGATGGTAGACTGTTGTCGTCTCTTTTGATCTTATTAAAAGAATCCAGAACGTTTGATCCACGAGTACAGGAATTTAACTCTCCTAACATTTATGTAATGGCATCAAAATCTGGTAAATTAACATCAGCTCATATAAAAACTTGGTTGAAAGAAATTTTCTTTCCGAATGTCAGGGCACAATCCGTATTATAATTAGATTTTCGGAGTGGACATTGTCCCAACATAATTGTCGAAACTAGACCAGATTCTGCAATAGATATAGTTTTTCTTACAATTTCGGTTGGTACAACGGGAAAAATACAACTATTGGACGTATATGGTTTTCGACTGTAGAAAAATTTTATCAAACATTTTTCTGATATATTATTATGTTACTAAACTTCGTAATTGATCTTCGTGAGAGGAAAAATATCTTGAAATTGCAAATATTAACGCCATAAAAAAACCATAAAAAAATTCTCTTCACCCAGATTTCAAAATTTATTTAAATTTGCGTGAATCAAAAGTGGATATTTACAGAATAGACCACCAGAATTCGAAACACCGATTGATTTTTGTTTAAAAAAAGATTCTAAAGTAAAATGCCATATTTGTAGCGGAACTGCTATAATTATTTGTTCTTGGTACAAACAATCCCTTTGTATTACTCATTTCTTCCATAAGCACCACCTTTGTAAAGAATATGTGCCATAAATAAAACACATTTATTTTCTTTGTGTATGCAAGTTCTGTATCGATTTTTTAAAATACTATATTAATTATATGATTAATATAATATACCCATACAGCACAGTAATATTGAATCGATGTTGAAAGAATGGTGAATTGCAACAATGTCAATATTGCAGCAACATTGAGAAACATTGAATTAATACAACCTTGATATAATGTAAAAATGTCCACGATTGTTGATTTTCCCTTGACTGATTTTAACGTCTTGAAAGCAACATTTAGTAGACATTGAATGACATTGTTTCAACGTTTAATCAATTTTGAGACGTTAATACATCATGATTGTAGCAACACTGCAATATAATATATGCGATAATATTTTGTGTATATACATATCGGCATAATAATCTTACTCACGAAGTTAAGCCATTTTAAAACTCATGAGATTTTTGTGCAAAATTTTAAAATGGAATAACTACAGCACAAAAAAGTGTTGTAAGAACATTGCATAGACATGACACTGTGACACACAAATATAAATGTTTCATAAAAAAAACTAATTCCTAATTTTCTCATGTCTTATAACTGCTAGGAACCGAAGATTGTCAAACACACTCCAAAATTTTCGCAAATCCTCTCTCAATAATTGCAATCCCAAGCGATATACCGGATCACCCATCCATGTCCTGACTGCTTTAAAAATATTGCTTAAAAGGGGAAATCACTATAGAGAGTCACAAAAATCGAATTTTTTGCTTTAATTAATAGTACTATATGTATAGAATATATTCCTAAAGTTTGGTTTTGAAATAAAAAATCTAAATAGTCGTACAGGACCATTTCTCGCACGCATGTACGAGCGCATGAGGCGAGGTCTGAGCGCACAGTGACTCGCAACGGCTTTGTTTCGAAAAACCCGTTTGAAAAAACGGAATAACGGAAAAAACCATTCTAAGAAAGATCTATTAGAAAGGTGCTTAGGTGGGTACACAAAAAATGCGAATAAAAGTTTTAATAGTACGATTTAGCGTTTAACTCCAAAGCATGTACATTCTAGCCTCAAAATCACCGCCTATATTGCCGCTGAGATATTTAATGAAGACTACTTTGCTGTTTTGAAGATAATGGAAATATTAGAAATTAAAATTGGGCCTCTATGTAAGTTATATGCTGATAATAAGGACATTGAGAGAATAAAGAGACAGGAGCGCCACAGCCTAAGTTTCAGTAAACAGTCGAATAGCAAATAAACAACACCAACTTGAGCAAAATGACTTGTTTGAAGAAGCAGAAGGTTTACTGTATGAGACAAGAATAGCGGATTAGCAGAAAACAGCTGTAAGTTTACAATTTTCTATACCTGAAACTTTAAACGCATTTTTCTCGAAACGACTTCTTCCAAACTGGAGTGCAAAATAATTTAAAAACTATTTGACCAATCGAGTTGTTCTTTTACATTAAATTTATTATATTTGCTAGTCGATGAACCTATAAAATCCATAACATTATTTACTTAAACAATTTTTCCGCATACATAAAGATAAATTTTTATGAGTAAAAATCGAACTTTTGATTTAAGGACTGCTTTTTTGTCAATTACAAAATTTCTTTTTAACTTGCTCAGGTTCACCGACAAATTATGTTCATAAAAAGTGAAAAAATTTTCCCTATTTTGGTTTCAGACGAATACAACAGGAGCCAGAGTGCACACCGTTTTACGCCGACTCTGTTGCGTCGCTCAACATTTCTTTCACTACATACAATGTGTAAACATTTTTTTTAACTTAAAAATATTTTTTAATACTTTAATGTATAAGCAAAAACATTACAAAATTGGGAAACAATTGGATAAATATATTCTCCAAAAAAATTTACGAAAATTCTCTTATTTTTGATGTTCTATAGTAATTTTCCCCCTTAACCTGACGATCGAATCGGTGATTCCAATGACTCCAACAATGTTCTTATTATTTGTGCTTATACAGGGTGTCCCGCATAAGATGTCCAAGAAGAAATATATAAGTAGAACAGATAAAAGTGAATAAATATTGTAGAAGTCATTTTTCAAACAACTTCGTAAAATTTCGAGAAATTAATTAAAATAGTTTGGCAAATCAGAACGCGCGACGCGGCAGGCAGACATACGGCTCGTGGGAGCGATGCACTTGGATACGGTGCATTTGGACACAGCCAATCACAGCACCGTGTGATTAGAGACATTTGTAAGGTCCCTTGGAACAGCGACTTGTGATTGGACTGTGTCCAATTGCCCCGTGTCCAACTGATATACACCCACGGCTCGTAGGCCTCATCAATCAAATCTCATAGGTCTAGAGGTACGAACTACGTCTTAGATCTGACACTACGTGAGTAATCGTCCATTATCTTCGCCGGCCGCCACGAGCTGTGTGTCCTGCCTGCCATGTCGACGCGCTCGATTAGCCCAATTATTTGAATTAAAGGGTAACACCAGAGTAGCAATCGAAAAAAATCGTACTTTTTAAAGATTTTTTATAGGTGAAAAATAAATGAAACGGAAAATTTCTTTTAATGGTTTTATAGTACATATATTAAAGTGTGTAAACTAATTTTTTAAACATTTTTGAATTAAAAATGGTGAATATACAACCCCTCCTGCGCAGCCACTTTTTTATGATTCTTCGGCAAGCAGTAGATCTCTTGAATGGTTGCATCTAGAACAAAAACAAAAAATTTTCAGAAACTAGATAAAATTCTCTAGTAAAGTACGTACGGAAATTAAAAAATACGATGATTTACAAACATGGTGGAGCTATAAAGAAAGAATTTCATTTTTTGGTAAAAAATTTCGTATAAATTTGTTTATAACAAAAAAAGTTTTGAAGTAATCGTAAAATCCGTACGTGCTTCACTAGAGAATCTATTTAAGAAGATGTCCTTAAAATTTCAAGTCAATCGGGTAAAAATTGTTTGAGTTACGCTGCTTGCCGATTTGAAAAACATGAATTCGAGAAAAACGCATTTAAAGTTTTCGGTAACCCTTTTTTGTATTTAACACGAGAAATTTGCAATGTGCCTTCAATCTGTGATGCCTGCTCCATATAACATTCCTTCCAGATCTACATTAGCCTCCTCTTTTTCTTTCCTCGACGATGTAGAAGCTCTCCGAGCATCTTTTGCGGTATGAGACATCTTGCGCTCTACAAATTTTACGCGACGTGCGTCAGCTTCTACACAGAAGTTATAACAACAGTTGGGCCCACTTTAATTCCTAATACTTGCATTATTTCCATTAGGCTATTAAATCCATCATTAAAATAGCAAGTGGCAATATCTATGCAGATATCCAGTAATATTTTACCGCTCGAGAATGTGGTGCCATGCTACACATACAATTATTATAACTTTCATTATTATTTTGTGTACTCTCTAAGGCAATGACTTAGTAAATCATCGTTGCTTAAGTCTTCATACACAAGCTTAATAACTGCAAAAACATCTTGGCAAAGAGGTGGTTTATGCACGTACCAGGTATGTAAATATGAAACCGGAATTTTTGTATAGAAAATACACGTTTACTGTATGAAAATGATAAAAAATATTTTATTCGAAGTATTGGCCATCGCTAGCTATATATTTTTCCCACCTGTCTGACAATTTGTGGATGCCACGCCAAAAAGACTGTTGCTCTTTTGAGGCAAACCAGTCATCGAGCCACTTTCGTACATTTTCGTAAGAAGTGAAGCGCTGCTTAGCAAGTGCGTGTCCCATCGATGCAAATAAATAGTAATCGGACGGAGCCAAGTCTGGTGAGTAAGCCGCATGCGAAAGTATTTCCCAACTAAACGCCTCAATCGTTTCCTTGACCAGTTTTGCTGTGTGTGATGGTGCATTATCATGAAGCAAAATCACTTTGTGTTGCCTTTTTTTATATTCTGGTCGTTTTTCACGCAAAGCTTGATTCAAATCGATCATTTGTTGTCGGTAGCGTTCAGTATTAACGGTTTGGCCAGGTTTTAGCAGCTCATAATAGATCACACCCTTCTGATCCCACCAAACACAGAGCATTGTCTTCCGTCCATAGCGATTTGGCCTTGCAGTCGATGTCGATGGTTCGCCTAGAGTTATCCATGATCTTTTACGTTTAGGATTCTCAAAATATATCCATTTTTCATCGCCAGTCACAATTCGATGGAAAAATGACTTTCTTTTGTACCTGGCGAGCAG
>NW_022639679.1:247492-258818 GCF_010583005.1 Odontomachus brunneus
CATGGCTTTCAAACGTATGGAGACGGCTTCTCGTGTCACATTTAATTGATCCGCGAGTTGTTGTTGCGTTTGAGTGTCATCCTCATCACAATATTTGCAATTCGCTGTCTTCAAACTTTTTTGGTGGTCTTCCACGTTCTTCGTTTCTCACGTCAAAATCGCCACTTTTGAATTTTTTAAACCATTCAAAGCACTGTGATTTACCAAGAGCATGCTCACCGTAAGCTTCGACAAGCATTGAATGCGATTCTGCAGCAGTTTTCTTCAAATGGTAACAGAAAATCAATGCTGTCCGCAAACCGTAGTTTTCAGGCACAAAATTCGACATGTTCAACGCTATTACAAACTATGCTGTTGTATGAAACTTGTATTGTTGTGAGTTGAAATTTTTTGTCAGAGATGTCAACAAGGAAATGGCGCCAATGACGCGGTTTGACAGTAACTACATTGACAGCTACGGCAAATTCCGATTTCATATTTACAGACCTGGTAAAACATTAGTACATTTTGCTCGTTGCCACGAGCATCACGATTGCTCGTTTCCCGGGCATTTCTCGTGCTGTGGCTGCGCATCAGTAGACAATTTATGAGATAACGTTACCTATATCGTTTCTCATCTTCTCGATAAAGTCAGGATTGCGATGAATAGCTAGGCTATAATAAATTGATAAATTATCAATCAATTTACCAGTTTACCCTTACCGCCGAGTCCCTTCGTATATTTTTTTTTATTTCGCAAGCGTTTATTTCGCATCCCCATCCTCTTCTGCACGTAATGCGACATTGTTTCTCTTTGTAGACGCCGTGCGCTCGGGATCGTGCCAGAGATGTCGCTTCCGAACGGCATTTCTGAGCATTATCTAGGGAGAGGAGAGTGTTGTGAGCATGGAGCGTCAGGTAGCTCAGTGGTTTAGTCGTCCGGCAAGCGAAAGACCCGGGTTCGAGTTTCGGGCAAACCTAGCAAAACCGCGCTCTCGATATTTTTCTCTTTCTGGAACGAAAAGATACTCAGATTTCGAACGCACGACGTCCCGCCGCCACCTAATATGTCCTTCTCCTTCTATGCACTCTTTCTTTTTTATTATAAAATTTTCGTACGAATTAGCATTTAAAACTCCTTTGAAGGTCTTGCTGTCGCCATCGCCAATATAATTAGCGTATTTTACATTGTAAAGTATTTCGGAGCGCTGAAACATCTCTATCACAGAATCAACTTCCATCTTACCAGATGAGCCGTCCTGATTTATTTGACATTTATTTGAATGCATCTCCGCGCACTCATCGTATTTAGCTGTACCTTCTTTCTTATTCCAAAATTCACAGTTTTGAATTTACTACGATGTCGATGACTTTTTCTGTGTATCAAATGATAAGATTCATTAATCCGTACAAAGACGAAAATCCTCTTTTCCGTCATGATCGCCGGAAATAGTAAAACCATCGACCTGCCCATTTGCCTCAGAAAGTCTCCTTTCTTCTTCAGCTGCTTTTTTTGTGCATTTCAAACGAATTGCTGCTGTAGCCGTAGTGAGGTTCGCAATGATTTTATCATAAAATGACTCAAAAATCGGTCACGGAAAATCCATAAATGTACAAAATTTAATTATACCAATGAAAAAATTCAAACCTACACCCAATAAATGCATTGCAAGTATTATGCGACAGTTAATTTCGTATCCATTACTAATATAAGGACAGCTAGGCACAGCAGTTTGTCCACATTCTGTGCAGGAAACAATAATTTTGAAGCCCAAGCCGCGCTTACTTGCTTCACTAAATTTTACTTCTTTTCCGCATTTTTTACATACAACCACTTCAGCAATAGCAACAAAAACAGTGGGAAAGTTTATTAAACGATACCTGATTTCATTATTGACTTCAACTTTATAGTTGTCCTTAGATGTGTTGAGTTTTGCAGCAGACGTGCTCACGTTCTCGCTCACGTTCTTCCTTTTCGCATCGATTCTGTGAACGTCTATTTGATATTCTACTCCTTTTTGTAGTTATACTGCAAGTATCTTTTCTTTCAAGATACATCTTTCTCTTCCCATTCATGATCGAAAAAGTTCAAAATAAACTGAAGCAAAGTATTCACGAGAAAACAAATCGTCTTATTACATCCGAACGGTGTGATTTCGACGGTGAAGCCACGTGGCCACGCTACTATTTTTGAAATAATATTGACTACTAGCTTCTGTTAATACGTAGTAGTACTAAATATTCGTAAAAAATATCTGTGGAGTTGACTGGCAGCGCGGCTCGCCGAAACTGTCGACTCTTAAATCGGCATAGTAGCGCGTTGCACAAAAAGGTGTTCCAAACAGCCATTTAAAAATATTTCCTCGTTATAAAACATATTGCTTTTTATTTTTAAGACCCTAAAGTGTCATTTAAGCCAAAAAAAGAAAATCGATTTTTTGAAATTTTGACAATGGTATTAATGTCTCGAAATTTTACGTGATTGTAATCAATGATTCTTGTAATCAATGTTGAAAAATCAACATAAATTCCATGTAGAAAAAACATCCGCACTTCTATCTTCAACATTGCAACGTCTCATCAACGTTTTTTCAACGTTAACTGTGCTGTATAGGATAATAACAATTATAAATTGTAAACATTATATATTAAATTCATGCAATTGTCTATATGTTATTTTTCTACAATGCATTATATTTCCCTATCTACAATAACATATCTATCTACAGTTCACCTACTTAGACAGTATGACACCTATAGCACGGTGTTATCACGTCGTTTTCCAACGATTAAAGTGAGACTAACTTCTATTATTATATATGGATGGATTTTGTTTAAGTGTTTTACAATTTTTGTCCTTACAAAAACCTAAAAATTTTTCAAAGATTTTTGAATGAGTGGAGGGAAAGGGGAGGTAAAAAATTTAACATTTAAAAAATGAAATATACTGTTGAAAAGAGTATTACATACTGTAAAACCTTTGTAGGAAACATTGTTTCATATACTTCATATCTTAGAAATTATACAATAAAAATGAAAAAGTTCATTTTTTTCAAGAGGTTGTTTTAACTTCTAAACCTTGAGATAAGCCGATATAAAAAATATGAGTCTCTTATTTTTTGATGCTTTACAACATATCCTAAGCGCATCAAAATCGGTGAGGAACAGTTCTGCCAAGTTCCTTGTAAGTTTTGTTCGGCACTACATCGTCATACGACTAGGTCGCAACACCCGGCAACACCTCAGAGAGATTGAGGAGAACGTGATGAGAGTCTTGCCGTCACATGGTTCCTCCTTCTCCTCGCAAGCATTGGGATTTCTTCTAAACAAAGCATATACCTTCAGCAGCAGACTCCTCGAGGAAGCCATCCTCGAAAGCAAGCCTCACCGGCACAGAGGAAGAAGTGGCTCCTCCTCAAGTCCTGGAGAATCTAGGGAGTCATCTTCGCCGCCCAAGTCTTCAGCGACGACGACACCGACGTTGTCTTTAAGCTAGAGGACGAGCTCCACTCGTACACCTACGTCGACGCCGCTCGAGCCAGCGGCATCAAAGCCGCTCAAGAAAAGCAGATAAAGACCACATTGGGCTCCACACCTTGTATATATCACTCTGTAGAAGATATTAAAATATATCCACGTTGTTTATTATGTCGTTTTTAATCCTTTGAGGACGGGAGGTTGCTGAAAAAGTGAATTATGAGAAAGCTAGTGTTTAAGGATAATTTTGGGCCGCTAAATCCGAATCTGACCTTAGCATTTCAAAATTTTGTAATTCAAGATGGCGGATTCAATATGGTAACCGTAGAAATTATCGAAAATGCAAATATTATTTAATATCCATAAAACTCATTATAGGAGTATTCGATGGTGCTCTTTTGATTCTGAAGGCATAAATTCAAGAATGGCGGATCCAATATGGCCAACGTTGAAGGGGTCAAAAAATTCAAATGTTGCGTGAAATTCATAAAATTCATATTACAAGAATTTTTGATGATGCTTTCTTTGCAGTTCATCAATACCATGCAAACTTTTATTACTGACAGCTTGGAATATATTCACAATATATTTACATTCTAATGATATAGTATGCAACAAAAAATATCTACAATATATTCAGAGACTATTTGTACTACCGTGGTGGCAGAAGACAAGCATTGTACCACTGAAAATCATGGCTTTCTATCAATTATTACTCATGTGCAATGACATTTTTTTCTTGCTCATGGATCGTGGATGTTCACTGTTATTCATCATTCGGACTTACTGACTTTATTTGGTTGTACTTTATTTTGTTATGGATGTAAATATTTTTGTTGTTGTACATAGTATCAATAGAATATAAATATTATGTGCAGGCCGCTAATTATCTTTACACTACAGTTTCATGTATTTCTGCTCATATAACGTCTTATTCACTTAATGGCTCGCTAAAGACTAGTGCTTTCTCGTCGAAATCACTGTTCCCCACTTCGCTTTCGTTTGCATGTTTTTCTCGCGCATCTACCGAATTTCAAACGCCGTGACACCACCCGCTGGCGACACGATTAGGATCACAAAGCGCTTGATATACGCCACATCGTAAAGGCTATCGTACAATATTCGTGTGAAGAGATGCCGACTCTTCGTATTGATGTACACATATAAGTATGGTTGAACGCATGTATGTCGTGCACGATATTTGATCTTTTATTCGTTACAGTAAGCTCTCTATCGTATAAGTAAATATAATCTTAAGTGAGAGCTTTTGCATTCTTACATATATTCAGGAAGTTCATGGTTTTATCCAAATATAAAAAACAAAATGTCCGATATATTAGGCAAAACAATGCAAACTCTGAATCAAATGTTGATTCAAATGAGGAATCAGAATCTGATTTTCCTGAATATATCTCTGAAGATGAAAATGATGTTGATAAATCTGAATTGGAAGAACCTTCTCCCAAAAAAGTTAAAGTTCCGCAGAAACTGAAATCACAAAGTGAACTGAATCACAAAGTAAAAAACCTGTTGAGAAGAAAACTCTTCGATTCAATAAAAAAAAAAGAATGCATCTGAGCGATCTTGGAAAGATAGTGATGCCTACTGCAAACCAACTTGATAGCAAAGTGGATTTCTAATAGGAGAAAATGTGAAGTCATTCGATTATTTTAACATATTCTTAAGAGATTTGCTGCTCATCATTGTAGAAGAAACAAACAGATACCATTCACAGAATAAATGTAAAGCACGAAACTCCTTAGCATGATACGGAAAAAAATAAAATGTTATCTTTTTTGGGACTATTTTTATTGATGTCTCATGTTCGCAAAAATAGTTTGAAAGATTATTGAAGTAAGAATGAATTGATTGCTATCCCATTTTTTCCCAGAGCTTTCACGAAAAACAGATTTTTGCAATTTTGAGATATCTTCAATTCAGCGATAATACCGAACAACCACAGGGCGAAAAATTATACAAAATTGAAGTAGTTTTATCCCATTTCAAGAATATTTGCGCAAAGTTAATGGAAATCTATTTAAAAAATTATGTATCAATGTGTCTTTGATGATGTGGAAAGGCCGTTTATCTTTAAAACAGTTTATTCCAAATAAACGACATAGGTTAGGAATAAAACTCTTTATGTTGTGCGATTGCGAGACGGGATTCATTCTAACTATTATCATATATACCCGAAGTAATACTGAAATAATAATGAACGAAGAGGTTGGATTTTCTGGATCAGTAATGACTACATTGATGGAAAAGTATTTAGATGTAGGTCATTTTCTTTACATTGATAATTGGTTCTATTAACTTCACCTGTTCTGCTTGAATTTCCTTCTTTAGTATAATATTAGCGTTTGTGGAACAGTAAAAACCAATCGTTCAGGTCTCCTAAAACCTGAGAAGAACTGAAAGAAGGGTTCGAAGAAAAGTTTGAAAAAGTGTAACAAGCACAAGTAACTACAAAAAGGAACAGTGCAATTGAAACATACGAATATTCTACTTTTCATGAAATGGCAAGATAAAAGAGAAGTGACGATGCTCAGTACTGTTCACAAGAACACCATTACAACAACCGATAAAATTGATCGCATAACGCAACAGCCGGTTCAGAAACCAACATTGGTACTGGACTACAATGCCAATAGGACTTGTTGACAAGTCCGATATGATGTTGAGCAGTACTAAATGCGTAAGAAGAACAACCAAGTAGTATAAGAAACTACTTTTTCTTGTCTTAGATATGATAATGTACAACGCATACGTGATATACAAACACAAAGGAAAAGACGGTGGCGGACTTGTAGCATTCAAACTTGCTGTAATAGAAGATATTTTCAAACTCACGAGCACTGCAAAAGCCAAGCCAATTAATCCAGTTCAAAATCCGCTTCTGCGATTTAAAGGCAAAAGTAAAGTTCATTTTCCACATCACATTAATTCAGGAAGAAGATGTGTCGTCTGCTACAAGCACGGAATCTATTCTCGCTCAAAGTATGAATGTAACACTTGCAATGTTGGTTTGTGCATCAATAAAAACTGCTTCAAAGTCTACCATACACAGTAGCGTAGCCAGGGGGGGGAAAGCTGAGGGGGCTGTAGCTTCTCCGAAATTAATTTTCTGGGTCACGCTAAGTGTGAGAAAAATTTTGTGGAATAACCTTTTTTTGCTTGTCAAAAATAAAAAGTACAGCCCCCCCGAAACTTTTTTCTAGCTACGCCACTGACCACGAGAAAACTATTAGGAATCATATGTTCCGTGTGGATGTTGTGTAAATACATGCAAATATTGTAAATAGTTCTAACTGTAATATTGTAAATATTTCTCGTTCCGGCATGTTACTAATGATAAAAGTTTACGTAGCACTGACGAGCTTCAACAAAAGCGAAACCGGAAATTCGAGACTAAAAATATGTAATGATTGATGACAATGACCTCAAAAATGTTCAGAAATTTTCACGCAAGTCGCAACCATTTTTTTATAATTTTCCATGCAGAAATTCCGCTTGGCGCTAAGTAGGGCCAGTTCGGGCAATCTCAAATCAAGGTTGAAATCTTGCGTCCGACCAGTGCCCAATTGAATTGCCCGGATAGTCGGACTCCGGTCGGGTGCAGCCTTTCATCCTCTATTAGGTCACAAATAAGAAAATTTCTACACATGTTAGTCCGCCATATTGAATTCATCATTTTGAAATTTTAACTTTTGAAGTCAGATTCAAATTCAGCAACCCTAAAAACCTCTGAAAACCAGAAGAAACCCAGAAAATTTTGATTTTTCATTCCTGTTAAAAAGCTACGTCCCGGAAAAGTCAATTTTGTCCCCCATATTGGATCAACTATTTTGAATATCAAAATGTGAAGTTATTCGAATTCAGCGACCCCGACAACCCCATTATAGCAAACTCCATGAGAATTAGAGGAATAGTTTCCAATATAAAAATAAAGAACAATTATGGCATAAAAAGTGATCACCCGTCCCGAAAAGGTTAAGTTATTTCCTCCCCAAGGATCTCAAAGTTAAAATAAGGCCTTCAGTGGCGTCCTAGAACAAGCGATAGCGATAGTCGTGTACTTAGAGCGCCTATATTGGAATTATTAAAGCTCAGATTTTAGTCAGACTTACATTTTTCTAAATGCACAGCGGTCGAGTAATATTAATTTATTAGAAAATAACATAACATATCACTAATGTCAAATATTTTTTAAATAATGTTTTAATATGATAAGAATTATCATATTAAAACATATCAAAACATATCAAACATATCAAAACATTATTTTTAATATGAAAAGTATTTTATATAAACAAGAAATCTGAGATTTCTATTACTGTCTTATCCTGTTCTGTTAGAATACGCAGCGCTCGGGCGCAATAATATAGTGCTCGGAATTGTTTGTCCATTTCGGTCGATTCTCGAAAGCTACGCTTTCTATTTTCCCCTTGTTGCGCGGCAGGCCATGCAAGTGATAAACTATTAAAATGAATATCTTAACAAAGTTGTGATACGTTGGGATAAGACTTCTGGGACGGAAAAAATACAACGACGCGTTCATAACAGATAGGCACACAAAAGAAGGCTTTATTCAGGACAGCCAAAAATTATAAAAACAAAAATGCAGTTAATAGTACAAATCCAATAAAAGTAAAAATAAATCTACTAGGTAAATGACCAACGAAACAAAAAAAGTTTATTTTAAAATTGAGTTCTCTAATCTCAACACTCTCTCTAGATCTAAATTTTACTCTCTTAACCCAAGTAAAGTTGAAAATTTTTTTAAAGTAACTATGAGTAAAGACTTCGTTAAAATGTTTATAATCGGCGTCAGTTGTCGTACAAACCTCTCAGTAGCCTAAAAATGTTTTCAATACAATTGGCATGCGACATCTATTTATAGGGTGTGTCAAACCGAATCCATTCAGTCTTCAGTTTATTTTTACCTCTATCGGACGCACATGATGTTTATTACCTAATCTCCAAACAGTTGAAATACAGTATGTTTGATAAGAGCGTGTACGGCAAAACTTTTTCCTCGAAACCGTTAGAGGGGGGATATGAACGCGAGCCAATAGCGGGGCTCTTCTCCCAAGATGCTTTGTCCTTAAAAAGCCTTAGTTATCGTTTGACTTTCGTCACAAAAGGGCGTATTTCAACATGAGTGCCGCGTACGCATCACGTTACGAAGCTGTGTTTCTATGTTCGCATCCGAAAGGACCAAAAATGTCGCGCGGAGCGGCTGCTAAGTATATGAAGAAGTCTAAGGCGTTTGTGAGTAAGTGGGTGAAACGTTATTCCGAGGTCAAAAACGTTGATGACTTGCCGGATCGTGGCTCTGTGCAGAAAACGACGAAAAAGGAGGACAAAATGATTTTACGGGTGTTTGAGAAGAATCCTTGTTTATCATTGCGTGGCGGGCAAGCGGTTTTACTTAAAAAGGGTCTAAATATATCATGTCATACTATAAGAAGACGTTTACTGGCTCATAAAGTGAAATTTCGAAGCACGATAACGAAACCGTTGCTGTCTGAAAAACACGTCGAAAAAAGACTTGCTTGGGCAAAAGAAAATTTGGACCGCTATTGGGGCAACGTAATTTTTTCAGATGAAGCTTCGTTTTGGGCAAAGTCTTCTATCAGACGTGTCTGGTCTACCCAGGCCAATAGACTCATCGAGCGGACCGTTAAACATCCGGTAAAGGTGCACGTCTGGGGCTGTTTCTCAAAACAGGGATTTGGCACTTTACACATCTTTACACAAAATTTGGATGCTGCTAAAATGGTCCAAATATATGAGAGAGCTTTATTACCATCTGCCCAAAGGTGGTTTACGAGGAAAAATGAAAATTGGCTACTGCAAGAGGACAATGATCCGAAACATCGGAGTAGACTTTGTACTGCGTGGAAACAAGAAAATGACGTTGACGTACTGGATTGGCCTTCACAGTCGCCAGATGCAAATCCAATTGAAAATGTTTGGGCGCTTATAAAGTTTAAGCTCCGAGGAAAGAAAATATGGACCGTCAAGCAGTTAATTCGACAGATTCGATTTATATGGAGATCTTTGTCTGAAGATTATGCTGTAAAATTAGTAGAAAGTATGCCTCGGAGATGCCAGTCAATTATTGATAATGGAGGCGACTGGACAACTTATTAATAATAAAGCATCGCAGTCTATATCATGCATAATGTGTACAAATTTTTTCAATTTATGTATTATCCTAAGTTTTTGAGTTTTGCCGTACACGCTCTTATCAAACATACTGTATATACCGAAGATTGCCCTATTGCGCGAATTGCGCGATAAATATATTTCACCATGAGTGTGCCTACGTTTGTGGACCTGCAAGGATTCATGGTTCACAAGCGATTTATCGTAAAAAAGATAACGATACTGAAGAATAGTGTTGTTCTCTCGCACTATACCTTTACGAGATGTTGTGGCATCTTCTCACAAGAGCCGATGAATCGAGAGTAACCTGGTTGATAGCTAATCATCATGATTTGCAGTGAAAGGATGGAATTGTCCCGTACAACAAAACAAAACATTTGATTAAGGACGTTGTGGTCAGCGAAATCAACGAAGAATCCAAACTCGTCTACGTCAAGGGATACAAAGAAGCGAGAGTAGCTGGCAAATCTCCTCGACAACAATGTGAGGGACAAGATGATCATCGAAACTCCCCATAAAACATTAGAATATACATAGCATATTCCATGTATAAACATCTATTTATATTGCATATCCTATGTACAGAGTGCTTCGACACATACACATCAGTAAGTCGGGTTGCCTTGTCGGTAGCGGCAAGGAGATGATTTATCGACATCGCGGAATAAGTAAATCGCAAGTCCAGTGGGTAATGAGATAACAGAAATTGAATTTTACATTATGGTATAGTGTAAATTTAATAATACAAATAATGTATGATTGTATGTATGTATTTAAATATAAAAGTTAATAATATGATATAAAATATGTATTTAATAATACAAATAATATATGACTTAATTTAACATAAATGAAATTCAATAAATACTTAAAATTATATAATTATAAATATTTGTAACAGCCGAACTCCGCGTGTCGGTTGTTGACGGGGCTACTGGATTATTCGCTCGCCGGAGTCCGGGTTCGTGAAATAATACGACGCGGATTGTAATAAATAAAAATAACAAAAAGCTTTATTGGTCCTTTGTACAGAGTTCTCGCGTGTTCGTGTGTAGTTCTTCTGAGAGACGGCGCCAGTTACCGGGTCGCGGTTTCGGTGTGCCGCGATAGTTAAGGCGGTAGGCGGAGCGTATAGCGCGAAGACTAGGCTCGCCTCGGATATTCGGCAGGCGGTCGCGTGTCGCGATTCGTGCGCGGCTCGCGAGGTCGGTCGCGGGGATTGCGCGGTGTCGGCGGTATTGAGTCCGTGGCACAGCACGGCACGCTGTTTTCGCGTTCGCGGTGGAGACGCGCGCCTGTTTCGCAGGTGACGAGATAGGGAGTGAGTAGTCGATGTATCGGCGTATTGACTCTCGATCTCGTCCAACAAGAGGCTAAGAACAAGAGTCGAGAAAGCTCGGCAGAGTGCAGCTAATGTACTGGCTTCGGTCCTTGTTCATGGCATTGACGGGATGCAAGCAAGAGTCGATAAAGATCGACAGAGCGCAGCTAATATACTGGCTTCGGTCCTTGCTCGCGAGGATGTGAAACTACCCATACAGCACAGAATCTTCCGGTTATGTTGCTGCAATGTTACATCATTGCACATTGCAATGTAATGTAACAGAGATATTACAGGAAAATTAAAATGGAAACAAAACATTAATAATATTGCAGCAACGTTTCAACAGCAATAATAAAAATGTAATGTAATAAT
>NW_022639679.1:258828-259260 GCF_010583005.1 Odontomachus brunneus
GGTAGGCTGAGGAGACAGAGACGAGTCGGTCTTAGGCCTTGCTCTCCACTGTATAGCATCGAGTTCGGTTGACGGTCCGGATCGGTCTGGTCTCGATTAATTCGGCGCCGCGGATTATCAAGCGACACGGTAGTGTCGCGAAGTCAAGTGCAAGCGCGAAACGGCCGTGTATACTAACGTCGCGACACTAGTTAAATACACACCAGATTTCTTGTTTGACCATAACGGTTGAACCGATGAGATTCTAGATAGCCTCAATCGATTCTTTGGGTTTATGTTAGTTAATAAAATTGTCTTGACTTTTGCTCTACGTTTTCTAGAACCTGAGATATTTAAGCTCAAAGTCCGAAATCGCTAAGTTTTACGATTAAGGAATTCGTCGTCTGAGAAAATGTCCAGGTTGACGTATTTGTCGCCAGAGGCGCTACGGCT
>NW_022639679.1:259270-259839 GCF_010583005.1 Odontomachus brunneus
CAGCTTCTATTTGTCTATCGTCATAGTATCTATCCAGAAATATCAATCCAGAGCTTAGTCTGCAGTATTATCTTATTCCAGTGAGCATACAATTAATCTTATAATTATTCTTAAACATTAAATTAATTATTTGGAGGTTATAAATGATGAAATCCTACAATTTTCTTATATGCACGCACAAGTAAATTTATATTGAAATTTGTTTAACATTTGTTACAGTATAATACCTGTGTGAAAAGTATTGTCGAAAATATGAATAATGCACGAAAATTTGTTTCAAATTGTTTGTATTGTAATGTTTTTTTCCGATATTATATTTTTAGAGGCTGTTCGTACCATTCATAATCATATGACGGACAACGATATAGCTGAGTATACATCAAAATGGCTTGCCCAAGCTACCTTAAGGATTCATAGAGAAAAGTATATATTTTAAATAATAGTATACATGCGTGCGTGCGCGCGCACGCGCACACGCCACACACACACACACACGCGCGCGCGCGCATATATATATATATATATATATATATATATATATATATATATATATATATATATATATATAT
>NW_022639679.1:259849-264522 GCF_010583005.1 Odontomachus brunneus
ACATACAACTGTTTTTCTGTTTAAATGCTCATATTCTTGCGAGAATGTATATGTGTGCTCTATTTTTCATAAAAATTATACGCTTCCACTAATCAAGTTTAATAACATCTACAGGTGTAATTATTGATTTAAATTGCATAAACACTAATTTATGTCATTGTTATAACAAATGACATATGATACTTGATAAAATATTTACACAACATTTTATGATATATTTATTATAATTATATTAATGGATGTTACTAAACTAAAAATTAGTGGTAGCGCGTGAAAACCTATTCTGTTAAATGAAAAAACATTCCTTTTGCATTATTATACATATATTGCATTTTAATATTACTATGATATTACAATGTAATCTTTCTGAGGGCGGACATTTTACCGTTGCTGTAACATCATAGTAATGTTACAGTCATATTTCGCAACGTATTTGCAATGTTGCAATCTTGCAATGAAATATTTCTACAATGTTCCTGCAATGTTTCTGTGCTGTATGGGTAGGTAGGCTGAGGAGACAGAGACGAGTCGGTCTTAGGCCTTGCTCTCCACTGTATAGCATCGAGTTCGGTTGACGGTCCGGATCGGTCTGGTCTCGATTAATTCGGCGCCGCGGATTATCAAGCGACACGGTAGTGTCGCGAAGTCAAGTGCAAGCGCGAAACGGCCGTGTATACTAACGTCGCGACACTAGTTAAATACACACCAGATTTCTTGTTTGACCATAACGGTTGAACCGATGAGATTCTAGATAGCCTCAATCGATTCTTTGGGTTTATGTTAGTTAATAAAATTGTCTTGACTTTTGCTCTACGTTTTCTAGAACCTGAGATATTTAAGCTCAAAGTCCGAAATCGCTAAGTTTTACGATTAAGGAATTCGTCGTCTGAGAAAATGTCCAGGTTGACGTATTTGTCGCCAGAGGCGCTACGGCTCAGATTAGGTGTTCGGAAACTCGGTATGAGTTATAGTCTGTTCTTTGTAGCTGCGCTGCTGAACTGGTGCAATAAGTTAAAGCGAGACAAAATATACTTTCACTCTAGTTCTCACTCTAACTTATTGAACCAGTTCATTGTTGATAACTGTTCGGGATTCGACGCCGATGAGCTGCCGATATAATATTCTAGAATCTTCAGTAAATTCAATAATATTTCAGAAAATCGAGAGAACACGTAACATCTATTCCGAATCTCGAACATATTTATTCGCGAGTGATATCGAGCAAGGACACGTAAACAAGCGAGTCCGTGCATGCTGTATAATCATATCGCTTCGTTAAGTAGTCTTTGACGTTGGCATAGCAACCGCGGCCGAAACAACGATTCCGCGAATCAACAGCCGGCACATGCCGCGGATCCTCGCTTCGCAACACTTTATCTCCTTTTAAGGAGATCAAGGAATGCGTTAATCTCACGACATTAAAACCGCCAATCCGCGCGCGACAGAGCACAACCCAATGGGTATATTAGACACCGTGCGCGGCAATTCGCAAGCTTCGCTTTCTGATCGTGGCATAATCTTTATCGTACTGACCGCACTAGTCCTGAAATAAGGAGACGATCCTTTCGTGGCATTCATTCGGGCGATTCTCCACTGCTTCAGGGGAAGCAAGTGACCTCCGCTACAGTTGGATCGGCGGTGCGCAAGGCTCTAACCGTCGGCTATTGTGCTTTCTCGCGCGATCGCGCTTAGAAAATATTCGTCGAATTTGGTTGCGCCCGATCTACGACGAGCTCCAACCAATTCGCGGGTCGTCGTACGATTTCATCGCTTCCGAGGATCTCAGTGGTCCGCGGCAAGATTTCCTACAAGTCGCGGATTGTACTCGGGCTAACAAGCTTTCTATCGCGATTATTGAGACCGGCTGACCACTGACAAGAAGATTTCCGTGTGCGGAGCGATCCAGGCACTCTGAAGATCACGCCGACCAAGAGCGCAACCAAAAATAAATTTGTTTTTGTTGAGACTTCAGCGTACGTTAATTCGTCGTCAAACCAGACCATCTCCCGTTCCTCACGTCACAGGGTCTCGTGCGAGGCCGTCCCGGCAATCAGACTTTGCGCAAACCAAGAACGCAAATCTGATACAATAACTATACTGAATGAATTATTTGATTGTGAATATTTTATTAGAAATTATGTGCTATATATATCATATATATATATATATGTATTCCATTTAACTTTCCACATTTTATTTTTAATCTGTTTCAGCAAATTGAGAATAAGAATTAATATCTTAATACAACAGTATTGAGATATAACAAATTATTGTTATATATGCGATATTATTTTTTTCATTACAGGATACACAGAGAAAATTGACGACAATATATAGTGATTTGATTTTGATATACTATCTGATATAAAGGAGTTAATGATATTTTATATTTTTTATGTTGCAAATTGATAATGAAGAACACATAAAACAGATGTTTACATAATAATATTAAAATGTATAATAATAATATTAAAATGAAGAGGATTGTCGTATATCTATAATAATATAATAAAAAATAAAACAAGGACGCAGGTGGAAATTATTCTATTTTTTTTGTGTATAGCATTGAATAATATTAAAATTTTGGTATATATGTGTATATATAGAAAAGATAATTGCTAACAATATATAACATCAAGATCATGGTCGTGTATCAACCAAGTGCTGATTTAACTTTGTTTCAATATATGTCTGGATTACAATTTGCATTATAGTTGATACGTAAATAAAGAGACAATCACCAAGAAACGTTAAGAATATATTATATTTTTCTGTTGCAAATTGACAATAAAGAACACAATATTAATGTTTGTGTTACAACATTAGCAAAGAGGACCGTCGTATGGTTGAAAAATTCAACGGGGGTGGAGGTGGAACCTCTTCCATTTTTTTAATGTATAATTTTGAAATAAAATTTAAAGAACCTGCTATTTGCTTAAAGCTACATATATGCAATATGGAAGTTGAATGAAATAAAATTATTCTAATTAAACAAATTTATTTTTAAAAGATTATTGTTTTTGTAAAAAAAATGTGATATCCGAAAAAAATTACTTTTAAAAAAAAAGTAAAAAAAGAAGCCAAGTGCACGCGCTTTGTCGTATTGTTTTAAAATTTACAAAAAAATTTTTACATAAAAAATTACAACAAAATCTGATTAAAAATTTAAATAACATAAGAAAACTAAAAGCAGCTAAAATATATTTTAAAAATTATTATTTAAACAAACTTTTTACCCGATCAATTGTACGAAAATACTTTACTGAAAAATATAATAAAAAAAAACATTTTAAAATAATTATACTAAAAAGTTGTTACTCAGAAAAATTGTTATTACAAAAAATATTAAAGAAGCAACTGAACAAAAATTGTATAACAGTTGGCTATTTACAAAAAAAAATACAAAGGATAAAAATTGTTACTTAAAAAAACTGTTATGCAAAGAATCTTTACAAAAAAAATATAACAAACAAATCCTGTTAAAAGATATTTTACAAGTCTTTACAAAAATATTAATTTTGAGCTATAGCTATTTAATTTTGTACTCTCTACAAAAGTAATGATATAAAGAGGTTTACGCCAAGTGCGAATGATTAATCATTAACATTTCAGTTCTCACTTTTATAAACACAAATTCTTTTAACTATATAAATATTTAAAGTAGATAAATATTAAGAAAAACGTTATTATATAAAACTGTTTGTCGGAGAAGCTTCTATAAAAAATTTAATTTTGTATTTCTTCAAAAATAATAATAAAAAAGATTTATATGACAACTTTCATTATTATATTTTTTGTTTTTTCAATTTCATGTTTCGTTATTTGTTATATATTACACAGATCATTAACATATAAAACATTAACATAAAATTTGAATATTGTATATGAAAAATAAATTTTATATATTATTAACATAAATATTTTAATATTAAATATGAAAAAATATAAAAATATGTATATATTAAATATTAAAAAATAAATAATTATAAATAGAATAATTTTGATAAAAAAATTATAGACTTATACAAAAAGCACTTGGCGTGCCTTCTTTTATTGATTAAACAGCTGTCTTATTTTAAGGATGCCTAGGAGTTAATAACAATTAAGGACGCCCAGAAGTTAATGACAATCAAATAACTGACTTATACAAAAAGTACTTGGCGTGCCTTCTTTTTAAGTATTAAGTATAATATTACGAAAATTATTTAGCATAATTTGAGTTGCAAGTAAATTAATTTAGTATAATTTGAGTTACAAGTAAATTAAAAATATTCATATTTAATTAATTTTCATTTAATTATCATTAACTACTGAGTATATATAGCTTTACACAAAAAGCACTTTGCATGTTTGGGTTAAATAAAACAATAATAAATTAATTAAATTATTTGATTGTCATTAACTCCTCGGCGTCCTTAATTGTTATTAACTCCTAGGCGTCTTTAAAATAAGACAGCTGTTTAATCAATAAAAGAAGGTACGCCAAGTGCTTTTTGTATAAGTCTATAATTTTTTTATCAAAATTATTCTATTTATAATTATTTAGTTTTTTAATATTTAAAATATACATATTTTTATATTTTTTCATATTTAATATTAAAATATTTATGTTAATAGTATATTAAATTTATTTTTCATATACAATATTAAAATTTTATGTTAATGTTTTATAT
>NW_022639679.1:264532-275823 GCF_010583005.1 Odontomachus brunneus
GTTTTTTAATATTTAAAATATACATATTTTTATATTTTTTCATATTTAATATTAAAATATTTATGTTAATAGTATATTAAATTTATTTTTCATATACAATATTAAAATTTTATGTTAATGTTTTATATGTTAATGATCTGTGTAATATATAACAAATAACGAAACATGAAATTGAAAAAACAAAAAATATAATAATGAAAGTTGTCATGTAAATCTTTTTATTATTATTTTTGGAAGAAATACAAAATTAAATTTTTTATAGAAGCTTCTCCGACAAACAGTTTTATATAATAACGTTTTTTTTAATATTTATCTACTTTAAATATTTATATAGTTCAAAGAATTTGTGTTTATAAAAGTAAGAATTGAAATGTTAATGATTAATCATTCGCACTTGGCGTAAACCTCTTTATATCATTACTTTTGTAGAGAGTACAAAATTAAATAGCTATAGCTCAAAATTAATATTTTTGTAAAGACTTGTAAAATATCTTTTAACAGGATTTGTTTGTTATATTTTTTTTGTAAAGATTCTTTGCATAACAGTTTTTTTAAGTAATAATTTTTATCTTTTGTATTTTTTTTTGTAAATAGCCAACTGTTATACAATTTTTGTTCAGTTGCTTCTTTAATATTTTTTGTAATGACAATTTTTCTGAGTAACAACTTTTTAGTATAATTATTTTAAAATATTTTTTATATTGTATATTTCAGTAAAGTATTTTCGAATGTACAATTGATCAGGCAAAGAGATTGTTTAAATAATAATTTTTAAAATATGTTGTAGCTGCTTTTAGTTTTCTTATTTTGTTTAAATTTTTAATCAGATTTTGTTGTAATTTTTTATGTAAAGATTTCTTTGTAAATTTTAAAACAATACGACAAAGCGCGTGCACTTGGCTTCTTTTTTTACTTTTTTTTATAAAGTAATTTTTTTCGGATATACTTGACGCCGCTTTGTCTTCGCTCGCTGTGCACGTGATTGTCGCGTGCCCGCGGCACGCGCTCTTGATCGATTCTTTTGTGTAATCGATGTCGCGTTATCGCGTGTTATTCGCTCGCTTTGTTTACTCGGTATTTTGTTTAGGCCTTGCGGCGTTTAGGTTGGCGCAACGCGCCGGTGCACGACTCGACTGGTGGTCGGTCGGGCCGGTATTAGTGACGATGCAGGTGTGCATTGTCACATATTTATAATTATAAAACAAATATTTTTTTCTTAAAATGTCTATTGTTCCGTACGGGAGCTGTCGTCCGCACGGATAGCGGGCGGCGGGCGGCCGTGCGCCAGGCGCGTTCCGCGCGCGGGCGACTACCGCTCGCCGCGGTTTCACGCCGCCGCCGCTACGCGGCAGCGCGCCGAGCCGGGGCCGTCGCTCGCAGTTAAATTTCGGTGCGGCGCCTATATAAGACGCCGCGGGCGCCGACTCAAAGAGTTCGGACTGCGTTAGCGCATCTGATCACTGCCTCGCAGAGGTATTATTTTGTGCTCTAGTTAGCTTCGTATCGCCTTCTTGAGTGCGTAAGCACGTTGGGCTCTGGCCTCGCTCGAGGTATACGTGTGCATATCGCACTGAATATCGCTGCCTTCAGAATGTCACAGACACGCTGGCCTTCGGGTTTAGGTTCCGCAGCCCTTTAGAGTGCACCCGCACGTTGGGCTATCGCCTCCAGAGTGTCCGAGGACACGTTGGCGTTTGGGTTACGAAGTGTATGGTAACTCCACAGATCTCCACCTTCTCAATATCGAGGATTGAGAGAAGGCTTCGCGCGATCACTCCGAATTGCCTTGACGATTCCACCGCGGTGGACGTCTCTCTTCGCGACTTCTCCCGTATTGCATATGCCGGGTATTAACGCCGCCAGAGCTTATTGCGGTCGAGCTCCCGACTCCGCGCGAGTCGTCGTTGTACTCAGGAACTCTGCTGCCAGGGACGCAGAATATCCACGCGAGCCACGCTCGCATTTACGTCCGCTTAGGACTTAGCCGCTGCCAGAGCCGCAGCATATCCACGCGAGCCACACTCGCATTTACGTCCGCTTAGGACTTAGCCGCTGCCAGGGACGCAGCATACACACGCGAGCAACGCTCGCCTTTACGTCTGCTTAGGACTTAGCCGCTGCCAGGGACGCAGCATATACAAGCGAACCACGTTCGCTTCTTCACCGCTACTGAAGCCATACTCGCCGCACACGCGACTACACGCGCTAGTTACCCTCGCGCCTAAGTCTACGTCGCCCGCGCGACGTTACGATTCTCGTTACTCCTCCGACAAGGGGAACTTTTCCTAGCGCGGAGGCGCTGGGAAGCGGTGCATCACCGCAGGGCCGCCGCTTCGATTGACCTGTCTCACTTTATTCGAGTCGACGACCCACCAAACCACGGAGCCGAAGCCTCCCGTCTCCGAAGAACTTCGCGAATCACTTGCACCCCACGTGATCTTACGGGCCTGCTGGATAGCGGACTGCTAGCGACGAAGCCCGCGGTCTCCACGCGGCGAGCGGACACCTATCCGCATCTCGCATAACGAACCGGCCGCTCTCCACCCTCGGGCCGTTCGAAACATCTATATAATAAATATTTGTTGTAACCAACATTTTTTAATGCAATCCTGCACATAAAATAGTTTCTCTTACTTAATCATAAAAGGAGTAATCTCTAAAAACGAGTTACAAATTCTGTTTTTAAAAATTTATTTCCCGACAGAAATTGATACTTTAGTTTGTAAGAAGACTCACGCAAATAAGTCTTGTTTCTTTTATAGAACATAGCTGGACCTGCTGGATTTAAAATTATCTATTTTTTTTATAAAAAAATCTTTCACAGAGGTAGTGAAAGAAATCATAGTCTGGATATCATCCAAAAATTTTTTTTGGCACAAAATGCAGTCACTGTGTTTGATTTTCTCTACTCAATATAGATAAGAATCATGTTCGTTAACTGCATTTGAATAATTTTAGTACACCCTATATGTTGTTTTTCGATTGTTTCTCTCTCTGCAAACCTTGCATTCCTTGCGTCATAGCCTTCCGATCGTTTTCTGTTTGACAGAGGTTGGTGCGAGTCACAGAGAGTAAAACGCGTTAAAAAGATAACATAATGGAACCGGAACGAAATCCGTTTTCGTTTAAAGAGTTAACTGACATGATTCTTATTTACGGCAAGTGTCAAAAAAATCAAAGGCAAGCGGCTGCACTTTACGCTCAAAGGTTTCTGGACAGACGACACCCAGACCACGGTTTTTTTAATCGTCTTCACCAGCGATTAGAAACAAATAGGCAATTTATTAAATCACGCAAACCGATCCATGTTCCACAGAGGAACCAAGAGGCAATTGATGCTGTTCAACAGGTTCTTGAGGCAAATCCTTATACGAGCACAAGAACAATTGCCACAGATTTAAACATGCATTACGTTACAGTCCATAATATAATAAAATATTCGCTGGGTTGACATCCATTCAAACGGCATACAACACATAAACTTACACCTGGTGATATGCTACGACGTTTAAATTTTTGTGAATGGGTTATTGATCACGTAAGTTTGTTTAAATTTTCTATTCTTTTATTATTTTATAATATATCAGACACAATTGTTACAATTTATCAACTTGCGTCGTCAATATTATATTAAATTATTCAGTTTCTACAGGTGGATTTTAATGATGCCGGAAATGATATATTTTTGAAAAAGATTCTGTTTAGTGATGAAGCAATTTTTGGAAGTGATGGATACATAAACCGTCATAATAAACATCATTATGCAGAGCACGATCCACACTGCATAAAAGAAAAGAATATTCAAGGCAGATGGAATGTAAATGTGTGGCTTGGTATTATAGGAAATCACGTCATTGGCCCCGAATTTATTAAGGGATATGTGAATGCACGTTACTATTCACAATTTCTTCTCCACCGACTCAATAAACTATTGGACGATGTGCCATTAGCTAGTAGGCTAGAAATGATTTTCCAACAAGATGGACATCCTGCCCACACTTCTCTTTTGGCAAGAACAGTGTTAAATCGAAAATTTCCTGGAAGATTGATTGGACTTCATGGTCCTCAGGAGTGGCCACCACGTTCTCCGGATCTTACGTCCATGGATTTTTTCGTGTGGGGCTTTTTAAAAAATAAAATATACGAAACTTTACCAGTCAATCAAGAAGACCTAAAAAATAAAATACGTAACGCATGTGCAGACATCACTCCTGTCATGCTGAATAGAGTGAGAGAAAATTTCATGCGCAGAATCGCGTTATGTTTAGAAGAAGATGGTAGTTACATTGAACACTTACTATAAACATATTTGGTAATTATTTACTTTAGGGGACCTACCTCCGATGACCTTGAGCTTGACATATATCATCAAGGACACTCTCCTAAGTAACCTTCAGAAGGTTTTAGCCGTCGCTCGTTTTTTATTAAAAAGTTATTAACAAAAAATGTTGCACAAAATGAATGTAACTTTTAGACACTGTATATACAAAAACATCAAATTTGTAAGCTGGGAAGATATCTGCTACACACACGCTCGCCCGCGTCACACACACACACACACACACACACACTGCTCGCCAGCAAGCGCACTCGCCCGCCCGACAGGGCGGGCTCGTGGTGGGTGAATATACATATATATAACACGAATATATGCACTCACCGCGAGCCCGCCCTGTCGGGCGGACGAGTGCGCTTGCTGGCGAGCAATGTGTGTGTGTATAGCAGGAGGTACGAAGAGATGGGCAGAACCCCTCTCTTGCACATATACATGTACCGTTTTGAACATATATTATTCGATTTATTACGAAGGAATTATGCAAAAATAATTATATTTTTTAATCATATTCTATTTAATTATCATGAAGAGGATACAATGAAGCCATGATTTCAAAGAACTTATCAATACGTTCGTCATATTGATATTTACGTTTGAAAATAAATTCTGCTATGTAATGAATGTAATGCTCTTTTCGGGTACCGTATCGTGGAATTCCATCTCGAATATCACGCCACAAACGCTCGATATTTTGAGTATGTACTCCTGTATGTGGATCAACAAAATTTTGGCTATGGTTCACTTTCTTATGGATGTAGCTATAATTAGTTAAACAGTCATATGCTCGCCAACAATCACTATGTATAATAGTGCCCGGCACAATATGGCGACGTATAATTATAATTAAAACTTCTGAAGATCTTTTCTCAACGGGTACAACAAAAAAGCGACGAGTGTCTTGTTCCATGGCTCCAAATAACTATTGTCCACTTATAAGGTGTCCACGATGATATTTTCGTCTACCGAACTTTGCTTCATCAATTTCTACAATTACGTTTGAACCGCCTATTTGTGTTTCACCATTTGATATCCATTGTGCTAGAAGCTATGTATTTACATGTATATATATATATATATATATATATATATATTTTCTTGCGTGTATGTTTATTTATATATGTTTGTCTATGTGTATATGTATATAATACTAATATTAAAGTTATAAAACGTACCTCACGACAAAAATTTACCCAGTCAACAACTATGCGAGATGACATGGTTAATTCTGTTTGCAAAAATAATTGACGTGGAGTATTTAACAATGTGAAATAACAAATCAAACGACATATGTCAGGTAAATTTAATGCAGCACGCGCAAACCTTGTCCCCATTAGAGCACTAATTTTGAAATTGCACGTTTGTCGCTTTCGTTTCCTACCACGAATTTGTTTATAATACTTTCCAGTACAGTGAAAAGTAAGAGACTGCGACAGATGAATATTCAAATGTATAATTGCATTGCACTGTGGACACTTTGTTTGATCTCGAATGACTCCTTTTTCAGCTAAATATTTAACTAGTTCAGTGTAATTATGTGTTAAGTGTAGTACAACATATTGAACTACAAGTCCTCACTTCTAAACGGTAACTGAAGAGTAACTGTTTACATATATGTACAATTCTAACTTTAAAGTGAGAACGTTTGTATATAAACAAGAACTAAAGGTATAGATAAACTGAAGCAATTCTATCTATACGGTGTCAAAGAAATCTATATTCTATATAATTTGTTTTGTCAATAACTTTTTAATAAAAAACGAGCGATGGCTAAAACTTCTTGAGTGTCACTCAGAAAGGTATTCTTGATAATATATATCAAGATCAAGGTCATCGGAGGTGGATCCCCTAAAGTAAATAATTACCATCTATATTATTGAGCTATATCTGAGTAAATTTCCGATTTCTCTTGCCTCATTCACAATCGGACTGCAATATGAGATTTTCTATGAAAAATGATTCCTACGAAAAATTTTCGCATACGAAAGTGACGCTACGCGTTCACTGATTGACATAGCGACAACTAAGTAAATTAATGAACGCATAGCGTTACTTTCGTATGCGAAAATTTTTTATTGAAGAAATATATAAATTCGAGAATAGAACCCCTGGGGGAAGAGATTCACAGGAATCCGAGAATCAGATCTCAAATTGCAAGTCCGACGTGAGTGAAGCAAGGAAATCGGCTTTTACTCAAGTATAGTTCAATAATATAGATAAAAGATATATTTTATAATATTGGGAGTACAAATTAGTTCGGTCCGTTTTCAAAAGGTGGCTCTGACTGTTATGAATGTTTCATAGTGACAGCTGATTTCGGTGGTTTCAGAGAGGTTAGACATCTGTCAATAATATTCAGTTTATATCGTTTTGAGTTTCATACAAAACTCTTGTTTTTTACTGTGTTGAATATGTCAAATTTTATGTTAACTAAGCAGCATTTGCGGGAAGTTTTAGTTTTCTGCTTTAATTGGAAGAAAAGTGCAGCTGAAGCGCATCGAATGCTTGTAGAAGTTTATGGTGACAATGCTCCAACTGATAAATCATGTAGGAAATGGTTTTGACGTTTCAAGAATGGTAATTTCAGCGTTGAAGACAAGCCTCGCTCTGGACAGCCAAAAACATTCGAAGACAAAGAATTGGAGGCATTACTCGATGAAGATCCGAGTCAAACGCAAGAGGAGCTTGCAGAATCATTGGAAGTTACGCAACAAGCAGTTTCCGTACAATTGAAATCCATGGGAATAATTCACAAGCAAGGCAATTGGGTGCCTTATGAACTGAAACTGAGAGACGTTGAAAGGCGATTTTTCACTTGCGAGCAGGTTGATTCAAAGGCAACAAAGAAGGAGTTTTTTTACATCGGATTGTGACTGAGGATGAGAAATGGATATTCTACGATAACCCAAAGAAGAAAAAATACTACGCTATGCCCGGTCAATCGTTGCCATCAACCTCAACATCAACACCAAAGCCGAATATTCATGGTTCGAAAGTCATGCTAGGTATCTGGTGGGACCAAAAGCGTGTTGTATACTATGAGCTGCTACAACCTGGCGATTCCATTACGGACCATCGGTATAGGCTACAATTGATTCGTTTGAGCCGTGCATTACGAGAAAAACGGCCGAAATACGAGCAAAGACAAGACAAAGTTATTTTTCTGCATGATAACGCTCGGCCTCATGTCGCAAAAGTCGTAAAAAATTATTTGGAAACGCTGAAGTGGGATATTTTACCGCACCCGCCGTATTCGCCGGACATTGCTCCTTCTGATTACTGGTTGTTCCGACGAATGCAGCACGATTTGGCAGGTCACCGGTTCACTTCTTTCGCAGAAATCGAAAATTGGCTCCTAACTTGGATCACCTCAAAAGACGAGACATTTTTTCGAAATGGAATTCGAAAATAGCCTGAGAGATGGGAAAAAGTAGTAGCCAGCGATGGATAATACTTTGATTAATACTTTGTTTATTCATTTTGTTCTGAAATAAATGCATTTTTGACCATAAAAAAACGGACCGAACTAATATGTACTCCCAATATAAATATGTTTAATAATACAAGTATTAATAATAACATAATATTAGGTGCGCAACTAAGTTCCCGCTGTTTGTCAATAGATGGCTCTAGCAGTAAGTGCTGGTCGATTTTGACATATCCAAAACGTCATGAACCAAGCTTAGACATATGGTAAACAAACCGCTATGACACGTTAGTGATTTTGTTTTGGCGTCATATACTTTTGGTTGTGTGAAAATGTCTGATTTTGTGCCAAATAATCGTCATTTGCGGGAAGTGTTGATTTTCTTATTTCATTCGAAGAAAATGGCGGCTGAAGCGCATCGAGAGCTCCAAAAAGTTTACGGAGATGCTGCTCTAAGTGAAACAACGTGCCATGATTGGTTTCGTCGCTTCAAAGACGGTGATTTCGATGTTGACGACCGTCCGCGTGAAGGAAGGCCAAAAACCTTCGAAGAGGCTGAATTGGAGGCATTGCTCGATGAGGATCCATGCCAAACGCAAGAACAGCTTGCTTCAGCATTAGGAGTTACTCGCCAAGCCATTTCCAAGCGATTGGGAATGCATTGGGAATGATTCAAAAACAAGGAACTTGGGTTCCTTATGATTTGAAGCCAAGGGACGTTGAACGTCGTTTTTTCGCCTGTGAACAACTGCTCCAGCGGCAAAAAAGGAAGGGTTTTCTTCATCGCATCGTGACGGTGATGAAAAATGAATTCATTACAGCAACCCAAAGAAAAGAAAGTCATGGGGCCCGGTCATGCTTCTACGTCGTCGGCTCGGCCGAATATTCACGCTGCGAAGGTGATGCTGTGTATTTGGTGGGATCAGGTCGGTGTTATTTATTATGAGCTGTTGAAACCGAATGAAACCATCATTGGGGAACGGTATCGAATTCAATTGATGCGATTGAGCCGAGCACTGCGTGAAAAACGGCCACAATACGAGCAGAGGCACGAAAAAGTGATTCTACTGCATGACAATGCTCGGCCTCATGTTGCCAAACCCGTTAAAACCTACTTGGAAACGCTTAAATGGGAAGTCCTACCCCACCCGCCATATTCCCCAGATATTGCGCCGTCCGATTATTACTTGTTCCGTTCGATGGCACATGGTCTGGCTGATCAGTAGTTCCGCTCATATGAAGACATCAAAAAATGGCTTGATTCGTGGATAGCCTCACAGGACGAACGCTTTTACCGTAACGGTATTCAAGCTCTGCCAGAAAGATGGGAAAAAGTTGTAGCTAGCGATGGACAATACTTTGAATGATTCATTTGTAATCATTTTTTCATAATAAAGTTGCATTTTCATAAAAAAAACAGCGAGAACTTAGTTGCGCACCTAATAATATTAATAATAAAATTAATAATCATTGAACAACTATTGAAGAAATGATACAATTTATAAAACGAAGTTAAATAATATTTTTAATTTAAAAATATGCTTATAGTAAATGTTCAATTTAACCATTATCTTCTAAACACAACGCCATTCTGCGCATGAAATTTTCTCTCATTCTATTCAGCGTGTCAGGAATGATTTCTGCACGTCTTACTAATTTCATTTTTTAGAATTTTTTTTGTTTTTCGACAAAGTTTTATTTTATTTTTTATATATCCCACAAAAAGCCCATAGGCATGAAATCCAGAGAATGGTATGCACTTTTGAAGACAATGAAGTTTGATTTACATTTGTCAAAAAAATTTTTATTTGAAATAATTCTAGCCAAAAACGAAGTTGGCAGAATATTCATTCTATTGGAATATTTCCAGCCTATTCGCGAGCACATCTTCAAAAAGTTTATTGAAACGACAGAAAAGAAATTCTGAATAATAAACGTGCACTCACATTTTATTGAGTAAATTCAAGGTCGATAATGTAATAAATTTCCAGCCACTTATTCACAGTCTATCTGTCTTAAATGATTTTTATGCAGCGTCGACTGTGCTCTACATAATAATGTAATATATGAGGTTATGCATCTATTGCTTCTAAAAATTGTTTCGTGAAACCAGAAAATTTTCTAAAAATAAATAAATTTCCGGCATCACTGAAATCCATCTATATAAACTGAGTAATTTAATATAAAATTAATAACACAAGAAGATAACTGACAATAATATTTAATATATTGCAGTAAAAAATTAAAAAACAAACTTACATATTCATTAAACTATTCACAAAAATTGAAACGATATCGTCAGGTATAAGTTTTTATGTGTTATGCTATTTAAATGGATGCCAACCCACAGAATATTGTAAATATGCAGAAGTGTTTTATACTTAGAAGAAAATAGTAGTTACACGTCAAACATTTATTATATAATTATTTCAAGACAAAAAACATTTTTTGTTCAAATATGTTTATTAAATTTTATGTTAGATTAGGTCAGATATTATTATTTAATTAGTAAATATATATTTCATATATTGAATTTTACACTATACCAGAATCAAAAATTCAATTTCTGTTGTCTCATTATTCACCGGACTTGCGATCTACTTATCCTGCGCTGTCGGTAAATCATCTCCTTGCCGCTAGGCAACCCGACTTACTGATGTGTATGTTGCCGAAGCAATATGTACACTTGGGGTACATGATATGTGGTATGTACGTACAATGTCTGTACATCCGCAACCGCAAAGAGGCACATAGAATGTTCCGTGCATATACATATGTATATACATCCTACATTCTTTATATCCATGTATATACATTCTGTATGTTCTCTAAATATACATAACACATATATGTTAATATGCATTAGCATATGTAACATATATACATAAAACATATATTGTATATACATAATGTATATACAAAATTTGAGTATACATAATCCAGTCAGTACAAAGTATTTATAAACTATATGTTCTTAGTTTTCACTTTATATTGTTTTACACACTACTTAATTCAAGTTAAATTATACTTCGAAAATTTGCCGAGATTCGAATCTGAGACCTCTGGTCTTCTTGAGTCGTTCACCTTACCTACTGCACCACTATCACTTTGAATGAGAGATGCTTTGTATTGTATACATATGATATATCTATGTACAAAAACAAATGATTGAAAAGAAGAGAATAGATAATTTTAAGTGTAAAATATGTTTATATAAAAAGTATACTTAAAAAATATTTACTTGTTTTAAAAGTAAATAAGATACAAATAAATCATTTTATAAATTTAAATAAATTGTTTTCTGATAATAAAAGAAACTTTAATTTGAAGCACAAAAAGATACTTGTTATCTGGGGAGCTCTATAATGCTCCATGATGTGAAAAAAATATTCTTTATATCCACTGCACATATATTTCATATATGTAAAATGAATATACGTGACGATATATATTATGTAAAAACATTAATTGTTTTAATATATATATATATATATATATATATATATATATATATATATATATATATATATA
>NW_022639679.1:276015-278879 GCF_010583005.1 Odontomachus brunneus
TTTGGAAAGCTCTCGAGATGTGCTATAAGAATATGCAATGAAAAATGGGGTGTTCCATTTAAAAAAATTAATGTGACCTTGACCTGACCTTCGCTACGCAACCCAAGGTCAAACTGATGTGATCAGTAAATACATCTTTTTAAACGCCACAACTTTTGTCTGAAACATTTTTTTGGAAAACTTATATTTTTCCTGATATTCGGGCGTCCCGGTACTTTCCGAACACCCTGTATATATTGTTAATAATGTCGCATGTATATTCCATGAATATACTTATTTTGGAACGTACTTCGATATATATTGCATGCATATATGTTAAAGGAAATTCGCAGTACATTCGATATCCGTGATAAATGGTACATTCGGCGTGTGTATGTACATGAATATACTATTATGTACATCTTATGTATTTACTTTGATAGACTTAACATGTATATATATCTAGAAAATATATTTGCGATATGATGTACGATGTATATATGTTAAGTCAAGGTATATACTATTCATGTGCATTAATTTTAAAGGATTTTCAAGAGATGACGTAACTAGTACTATATCACATCGGGCCATATTGTTGCTACCTTCATATCAAAGCATCATCATGTGGCTTTAGTCTTCAGTATGTGTCATTTTGCCGAAGTGTAAACAACATTGTTTCTTTGAGCATTGAATAACATCGAATTTTGTGCCAACAAAACGCAATTTGTGGGAAGCTTTGCTTTTTTGCTTCCATTTGAAGAAAAGTGCTATTGAAAGTCAACGAATGCTGTCAAAAGCTTATGGTGATTATACTCCATCGATTTCAACATGTGAGTACTGGTTTCGACGCTATAAAAAAGGTGATTTTGACACGGAAGATAAGGAACGTCCAGGCCAGCCGAAAAAGTTTAAAGATGAGAAAGTGGGAACTTTACTCGATCAAGACCCGAGTCAAACGCAAGAAGAACTTGCAGAATCATTAAATGTTGATCGATCAACGATTTCCAAACGTTTGAAGGCCATTGGAATGATTCAAAAACAAAGAAATTAGAGTCCGTACGAGTTGAAGCCGAGAGACGTCGAAAGGCGCAAAATGACCTGTGAATTGTTGCTTCAAAAACACAGAAGAAAAAGTCTTTTGCATCTTATCGTGACGGGTGATGAAAAATGGATACGCTACGATAATCCGAAGCGCAAAAAATCATGGTGCAGGCCAGGCGAACCATCAACATCGACGGCAAAGCCAAATATTCATGGCGGCAAGCTCATGCTCTGTATTTGGTGGGATCAGCTGGGTGTAGTGTATTATGAGCTGCTCCAATTCAACGAAACCATTACTAGGGAACGCTACTAACAACAATTGATGCAACTGAGCCGAGCATTAAAGCAAAAACGGCCAGATTACGCGAAAAGACACGACAAAGTGATTTTCCAGTACGACAACGCTCGGCCACATGTTGCGAAACCAGTCAAGGAAACGTTAGAAGCGTTTAACTGGGATGTCCTACCATACCCACCGTATTCTCCAGATATTGCTCTTTCCAATTACCACCTATTTCGATCGATGACTCATGGCCTGTCTGAGTAGCGCTTCCATTCTTATAAGAATACCAAAAAATGGGTCGATTCGTGGATAACCTCAAAAGATGTGTCGTTCTTTCGACGTGAAATCCACTTATTACCAGAAACGTGCGGTAAGGCCGCACCTCCTCACTAATTATTACTCGCCAAAATCTCTAAATTACGTCTTTGATATCGCAGGGACGGAACGGGACCGGTAGCTCTCCTTTTATTTCAGTCGGAGTAGGGATGGGTTTATTCGTTATGGGTGGAAGCCGAGGAAAAAGAAGGCACTCGTAATTTCGATATAGATCTTTATTAGATCGGTACATGCGCTTTCCGGGCGCTATTCCTATCCCGCTCGCGTCGATACGTGCGCTAATCACATTACTCCAGATTCGGAGCTCTCGTATATTTTCGCGCGACCACTCTACATCCGGTATATTCGGGACGACAGTTTCGCGACAATTAAAGAAAATGCAAGCGAATGGGGAGGTCTTACAATTGGTCGGACTCTTCCTCGCCTTCCCTCCGGGCCGGTCTCCTCGCCTGTCGCTGTTCGCCTCTGCTTCGCTATCGCCGCTCCGTAACCGTGCTTCGCCGCTAGGAGGTCCCTGACCGTGGTCACTCACACCCGAGAAGTTCCGCGAGAGGCACTCGTCCTCGAGAGATTATTCCAGTATCACGATAATACATGAAACTCGGACTTCCGTGCGATATATCCCGAGTCTTTCGAGAGTACGGTACACAAAACATAACGTTCGAGAGTCACAGTAATCGGTTGTCGACAGTCGCGCGCTAAGGCTATCGTCGACCACGAGCAAGTCTCTCGATCCCGCATAGTTCTCGCTTTTTCTCTTCTCGGCGAGCCTTCCTCCCTCTCTCTCTCTCTCTCTTCTCGGCGAGCCTTCCTCCCTCCCTCCCTCCCTCTCTCCCTCCCTCTCTCTCTCTCTCTCTCTCTCTCTCTCTCTCTCTCTCGCGCTCCGTGTTTCCGTGGCACCTGCTTTGTTGTCAACTGTTGAGTGTCTCCTCGCCTTTCCGTCCCGCGTCTAGCAGCGTGCTGTAAACAAACATCGCCAGCGGCAGCCGAAATCGGAACGATAACACGTTCTTATGTACGAGCGTTAAAGTACCGTTTCACGTACCCTTTTAAACGGCGACTTTCCTTGAGGCCGATGACGTTTCTTCTTTCTTCTTGTTCCCTCGGTGTCCTGTGGTCTCTGCCCTTCGTGATCGACGAGGAGAGTTGGGGGGCACATTTTCTTAGGGCGCGACCATCCCACTTGCGGGACCGCATACGTTTCGCTAATCAACTCCCCCCCCCC
>NW_022639679.1:278889-280246 GCF_010583005.1 Odontomachus brunneus
GCTTTTAATCACAAAAATATCCAGGAGCGCTATGCACCCCCCCTCCCCTTTTCCGGAATGCGCGAAATCATGCGAACGGAGCTCTCTCGCCCTTGTGACGGGCGCCGTTCGGCTGCCACGTCACAATTCATCTTATGTATATGAAATGTATGTGCAGTGGATATACAGAATGTTTTTTTCACATCATGGAGCTTTCATGTATATACATAGAATATCTAATGCTATGTGGGTCTGGACATGGATTACGGAGATATAGCTTCTTAGGGTACATTACAGACAACTAATATCAATGTAACAATCATACAAAACATTGTGCGTTACAAAATGTACTAAAGATATTCAACTGGTGGTCTCAACATCAGAGATAATTGTTCAATTTTTAATATGCAAAAAAGATAATTGTTATTTTTAATATACAAATGTTTCTTCCATCTTCCACCCTTTTACTTTATAATAGTTTAGAGACATTTATTAACATTTACATCGTTTTATCGTTTCGATAGTTATTTTCTTACCGTTTCGGTAGCCGTTCTTTACCGTTTCCTTTTCGTTTTTAATTGTTTGTTACCGTTTATTTACTGCTTTTTTACCATTTTTAACTGTTTTGTTACCCTTTCTTTGCCATTTTTACCATTTCGATAGTCTTTGTTCTTTGTTGTTTCTTTACTGTTTGTTATCGATTCAATAGCCGTTATTTTTACCGTTTTTAAATTAATTAGGCGACTAAAAAATACGTCGCAAACTACGTGAGCGGCGGCGTTCGGTATATAAAATTATATATTGTAATAAAGAAATACTGTTTATTTATATTACTTATTTCCTTTCCCCTATTTCTTAAAACACTGTATAAATACAAAATATCTTAACATTTTTATTCGATGTTTTAAATATTCGCATAGCATCGCGAAGCACAAAGCACAATGTCCTCGATATATAATGTGAAATTACTAATAAGCATATATAGTTTGCAAAATGTCTTTTTAGAGTTGTAAAAAAATCTGAGGGCGTGCGGGCAAGAATCTGCAAATGGTGATGTGATCGGGCGGACGCCGAGAAATAGGCCGTAAACCGCCGCGAAATCCGCCTGAACGCATAGCAAAGTGGAAAGAAGGGATCGCAGAGTCGATAAAATCATAAATAAAAAATTATATCGGTTAAGAAAATTACGCTGATAAAAATTGTAAAAATTGAGTTAATAAAAGTATGTTGATAAACAAAATTACATCGGTAAAATTATAAAAATTATGTTAACAAAAATATGTCAGTAAAATTATGTTAATAAAAAATTATGTTAATGAAAAATACGTCGGTAATAAATTATCGATGTCGGTAACGTCGATATGCCCCCCCCCCCCCT
>NW_022639679.1:280442-287199 GCF_010583005.1 Odontomachus brunneus
CCCCCCCATTGCGTGACGTTATCCCCGAACTTTCGGTAGCCCTCCCTCGGACCCCTCTCGGAAGACCAGGGTTAGAACTGGTCTTCTATACCTACTGTTATGAAAAAAAGTTATGTAATCTTAACATCATTAATAACTGTCATATTACGTATTATTTCTTTGTTAGTTATATTCTGCCTTTTATGGAATTAGATACTTATGAAATTATGTTATGAATCTATATGTTATATATCTCAATGATAAATTAAGTTACAAACCTGACAGGTATCTTTACCACCTTCCATTACACCAGCACAAAGTAGATTTGGTATAAGGCCTTGAGGTAATCGCCGAGAACCAAGGTCCTCGGCGTAAGCTTTCTTACAGTCATCCTCAGATATATAATCCAATTGAACTTTCATTAGCTCATTGCTACCGATGTCAGATTCTGCACACACAAATCGCGATAAAAATTTTGCATATACATGCAGTATCCCAGAAATCATCGAGGTCTTAAAAGGATGTTGGAGTGTCTATAAAACTATATTCGCATTTACGTCATTTAGACTAAACTAATCCGAAAGCGCTTTTTCATGTTTAAAATACTAATTGAAACATACTGTACTGACATAATCTTTTCATCGAAATAAAAAAAAAAGTTTTAAGTTAGGTGTTTGCTAGCACAATTTGTAAGTTATATAAAATTTCTGCGATGCATAAAATAAAAGAAAATGCGCACTGCAGAATGCTCTTGGGAGTAACGTCTAATCTTCAAAAATATGCTTAGAAGCTTAAGCATCTGCAGGAGTTACATTAGAAACATCTCGCGGAGAGCCGCGAACTAGCCAAACGAAGAAAATAAATTTTGGCCAAAATATGAAAAGAATCGCTTTATAATTACAATAAACTGCGCTCTCGATATTTTTCTTTCCGGAACGAAAAAGACGCGCAGGTTTCGAACGCCCTTGGACACAGTACAATTGGACACGTTGCAAATGGATACGACACTTGACACACGGTTCAATTGGACACGATGCGTTTAGACACGAGACTTTTGGCACAGTTGCTTTTGGACACAACAGAAAATACATGACATTCAGTTACACTGTTCATTTGGACACCGTTTAGTTGAACACCGTTTACTTGGACACAGTTCAGTTGGACACTGTTCAATTGCCCACTGTTCACTTGGACACAGAAGGGTGCGCACTGTTCGCTTGGACACCTTTCACTTGGACACCGTTTACTTGGACATCGTTCATTTGGACACCGTTCATTTGGACACCGTTCATTTGGACACCGTTCATTTGGACACCGTTCACTTGAACACGTTCGGTTGTCCACTGTTCATTTGGACACCGATCAATTGTCCACAGTGCTTAAGCATACAAAAGACTGCGGCCCCCACCCGCCGTGGTGCGAGGGGTCTGGGAGGCAAAGCCCCCCAGCCATATCGCTAGAGACAGGCATCTTTTTATTAATATTGAACGGTGGGCAATTGAACGGTAGGCAATTGAACGGTGTCCAAATGAATGATGTCCAAGTGAACGGTGTCCAAGTGAACACTGTCCAAATGAACGGTCTCCAAGTGAACAGTGAACGATTAAACGGTGTCCAAGTAAACAGGCAAGCAATTTCACGGTATTCAAGTGAACGGTGTTCAAATAAATAGCATGCATCGTTTTGTGTCCAAGTGAACAGTAGGCAACTGAACGGTGTCCAAATGAACAGTGCGCATTCTTTTGTGTCCAAGTGAACAGTTGCCAATTGAACGGTGTCCGACTGAACTGTGTCCAAGTAAACGGTGTCTAAATGAACGGTGTAATTGAACGTCTGTATTTTCTCATGTATTTTCTCGTGTCCAAAAGCAATTGTGCCCAAAAGTCTCGTGTCCAAATGTACCGTGTCCAATTGAACCGTGTGTCAAGTGTCGTGTCCATTTGCAACGTGTCCATTTACAACGTATCCAATTGTACTGTGTCCAATTGAACCACTCACGGCACACAGTGTGTCAAAAAGCACATTTTGGTGGACAAAATTCTGCCTACATCGCAAATCTGCATCAATTTTGATAAAACTTTTTTTAAAATACTTGTGAATAATTTAGTATAATGTTTTATTGCCAAACATTTGAAAAAAGCAAACATAACCCCAAAGAATAACTCCAAACTCTATTACTTGTTACCCCTAATTCGATTACATCAATCTTCATAACACTATGATTCGTACTCTATCATTCAAAACCATAACTCATAAACCTAGATTAGTTAGAATTTAGATTAAACCCGAGTTTAATAACCCTAAACCTCATAACCACAATCTCTATAATCGCATGATCCTAAGTCTCATATTCGTAAAGTCTATGACCCCATAAGCCTAAATTCCATAATCATAAACTCTAAGCTCCATAACGTGATAACCCCGGAATTCATAAACTCAGAACCTCAAACCATAATCAGGTTTTCAGGTTATGGAGTTCAGGAATGTAAGGCTTAGTGTCACCGAGTTATGAAGTTTAGGATTATGGAGTTTTTTTAACTCGTGAGTAATCAGGTTTAAAAGTTATGAGACTATAAAGTTTGGAGTGATGGCGTTTCGGACCATAGTGTTATGAAGTATGAGGTCGAATTAAGGGTAATAGGTAATGGAGTTATTAGAATTAAGGTTATTTTTTGGGGGTTATGTTTACTTTTTCAAATTTTTTACAGTGAGATATTATAGTAGAACTATTTACAAACATTTAAAAAAAAGTTTCATCAAAATTGATGCAGATTTGTAATGTAGGCAGAATTTTGTTCACCAAATGTGCTTTTTGGCACACTGCGATGTCTCGCCGCCACCTAATATGCCTTCCTCCTTCTATCGTGAAATTCCCCAGATGCATTACGTCCAAGCACCTGGGGACTACCAAAAAATTTATGTCGACCCCGGGACTTATTTGTATTATTTACATCGGATGAGAAGGGGCAACAGTGGAGACGGGCATACATGGACAGCAGGTCTTAAAGGATAGCAACCTTTGCCTTTGAGATTGACAGCTGTACCACCTGGCACAATAACATTGTTTCTCTCTGTAGTCGCCGTGCGCTCGGGATCGTGCCAGAGATGTCGCTTCCGAACGGCATCTCTGAGCGTTATCTAGGGAGAGGAAAATGAGCGTGGAGCGTCAGGTAGTTTAGTAATTTAGAGCAGTCGCCCGGCAAACGGAAGGATTCGAGTCCCGTCCTAGCAAACCGTGCTCTCGATATTTTTCTCTCTCCGGAACGAAAAAGACGCAGGTCTCGAACGCACGGCGTCCCGCCATCATCTAATACGCCCTCCTCCTTCTATGGTATAATTACAATATTTGTAATCAGGAAAAACGTCCGCAAGTCGGTATAAAGCGAATTTGGGAAAAAAGATTGAAATAAAAATCAAATAAGTTATTTAGGAACAAATAAAATATGGTTTTCGTGACAAACGTTGCGTCTTCAAAGCATAATATCTAATCTAGAACATGCTTGCTCGTACGGTGCGCTACAAATGCATACGCGACAATTATATTTCAATAAAAATTTATGCATACTCGTATTTGTAAATCTGGTAAAAATCTGGTTGTACATGGACATGGATAATGTAAGAAAATGGTCTTCGTGGTAAACAATGGGTTTCCTAAAAAAAATATCTATGCGGAGATCGTCGTCACACGAATAGATAGGACAGTCTGTGTGCACAAGTGAAGGGAGAAACACGCTTGCTAGCCCAAGTTTGAATACACATTACTGACGAGGTTGTGTGGTACAAAAGGCCCTCAATTAAAAAGGGAACATTTTAGATAAAAATCAGAAATTAAAATAGAGTAATATAAATGTTTTAACACATGTTTTAGTGCGATAAAAAACTAATAATAATATTAGTAACCGTTCTCTCTATACGATGTGAGAGGAAGAATTAATTTATTCATTATAAAATGATTAAATGTCGCCATACCCATTTTGGTTTATTCGTGGACCCTCCTCATTGTAAAAAAAACGAAGTTATACAAAAGATAAAACAATATGTTAAATACAATTACAGAATGTAGATCCCAAATGTTCGCATGCCGGAAATTGAAGGATACATACATAAAACTTCAAAAGTTACGAGAGTAATCCTCTCTGAAAATTTCAAAAAATCATTTTTTTACTGTATATTTTAAAAGCGTTATCCTTTACGCATATTTTGAGTCTTGAACGATTATAAAATTCAAAAAACTTACGAAGTTATAGCCGTTCAAGCTTCCGCTGGTTTCTGGTTCTGTCCGCTCGGTAGTGTGAGACGTCGCCGCTCGGTATTTCCGAGATACATATCTGCTGTAGATACTCTATTTCGTATTATATAATCACTATATGTTGTATTATCTATTTCTAAATCATAAATATGCGGACCTGTTCATTGGAAGAGGGTATCTAGGAATCGTTGAATTTGAAGTTTTGTATCTGCACACTAACATATCTTTAACCTAACATATCTTCACACTAATGTAAACATCGAACCTAATTTCGACCAGTATTTTACATAGTCTATTCGATATATTGTGACGTGACGATTTTTGAGGATCGTCCGCCACTGGGGGTTGCTAAGGAAACAGAAATGCGCTTCCGAGCTGAAGTGTGGGGGTCGCGTCCTAGCCGTAAGGCGAGGGAATGCGCACCCGTCTATAGCGAAAAATATATTAAAATTAAGAGCGGATGGTCGAACGAGCGTCTTGTGACGCTCGTTCGACCGTCGGACGCTCGTCGGAGTCGATGAGAAGAAGAAGCTGCGACCACGGGCGGAAAGGAAGAGAGACGACAGGTTGGAAGCCGGAGATCAGATGAATAATTTCCGCAATTTGGGGGTATCCCTGCTAGAAAGGGCAACCGATAGGGCTACATGCTTTCAGAGCCAGCACTACGGAGCTACCGGGATCTTGACATCAGTCGCCGATTGAGAGAGAGAGAGAAAGGGAGACTGGGAACTGCCGCGAGGAAACCGCAAGGGCGTAGCGGATCGACACTGCGGACGAGGACAGCCGCGGCCAAAGTACAGCGTCGGCCAGCGAATCCTCCGCGACCCGGAGCGCCCGCTGAGCTAGCACGGACTCTGCGAGGCTCCACAAGCAACTTGAAATAACGGCTATCGAAGATGCAAGGCCCAAGGAAACAACAAATTGATAAGCTGCCGTTATGCCAAACAAAGAAGAGAAAAACAGCGAGGCAACAAAGGCAGATAAACGGCTCTGGAGAAGTAGCCAATCAAAGGTCGCCAACTGGTGAGAAGAGGGATCAAATTGAGAATAAAATCCGGCCTCGCAAACCAGCGGGAGCTCTCGTGTTTTCGCAGTGGAACGGCAAGGTGTAAAGGACGTGACGCCTACCAACCTGCATCAGCAAGGACGACGACGCCGACGAACGCCGTAAGGCCGACTCCGCTCGAGGACTAAGTTTGGTTGTGTGACCCGGAAGAGGATCGCCGCTGCCCGCTGATAACTGCGACCGATCGACGATTTGGTGAGTCCGTTCCATAAAACGGCCCTTAGCGTGGTTATTTTAGAGTCGCGAATCGGGAGACGCGTCGACGGCCGAGGCCCGACCGTCCCCCACACGGGAGGTGACGGGAACCGCATCCGTTTCGCTAGCGAGGAGAGCTCACGCGTCGAGGTAACGTTGTCGACCGTCCCCGTCGTAACCGAGGACGAGCACACACCGCCGTATCGAATAATCGTGAAAATAACTGTCGCGAGCTTTGAAGGTCGTAATCGAGACGACCCACTGTCGTAGGGAACATTGTCGCGAGCGCGCATAAAGACCTGTAACAAATTAGCTGAAAATAAATCTGTGTCAGGTACAGTAGATCACAGCCCTCGTGTCTTATTGTTAACCCCATCCTTCCTTCAAGGACCTCCGACCGCGATCGAACCAGCCCCTCTACCAAAGGGCGGCTGAGCTGCCGAAGGGTCGTACCGGCGACCGACGCTCCTCTGGTCGACAAGTTATAAAGTTAGAGAAAATAGTAAGGTGGTACGGCTGACCGTACCTGGCGCCCAATTCCGGAAGATCGACCGGAGTCGCAAGTGTCGTAGGAGTGAAACCGGGTTTCACTCCGTTGAGCGATCGCCGTAGATTTGGTCAACGCTGCCTCCGCGAGCCGACTATGCGAGGAAAAGCGTTGCAATATATATATATATATATATATATATATATATATATATATATATATATATATATATATTTATATATAAGGTGTAGTAAAAAGAAATCCATTATTTTTGCATGAAATTGAAGGCTTTATTTAGTATAGTTAGAATGATCTGATTTAGATAAAATATGCACCGTTTTGTTCGATAACTTGTCATTTTGAAGGTCATTCCATTGTGCCTCTCTCATAGAAACCCTTGTCCCTATTGGCAAAAAACTGGGTCAGTCGATTTTCACAAGCTTCTCTTGAGGCGAATTTTTCACCAGCAAAATCATTCGCCATAGACGGAACAGATGGTAATCACTTGGTGCCAGGTCCGGACTATAAAGTGGATGCATAAGAACTTCCCAACCAAGCTCCCGGAGCTTCTGCCGAGTCACTATCGATGTGTGTGGCATAGCGTTGTCCTGATGGAACACAATTCCTCTCCTATTGGCCAAAGCTGGCCGTTTCTGGGCGATTGATTCCTTCAGACGGTCCAATTGTTGACAGTACAGTCCGAATTAAGAGTTTGGCCGTAGGGGAGCAGCTCATAGTGGATGATTCCCTGCCAATCCCACCAAACACACAGCAAAGCCTT
>NW_022639679.1:287209-292876 GCF_010583005.1 Odontomachus brunneus
TATTCACATTCTAGCGATGTTGATTATCTTCTTGTCTATGCCAATGTGGGTTAACATCCGACCAATAATGGCAATTATGTCTATTCAATTCACCATTATTTATGAACGTCGATTCATCAGAGAACATAATATAATAGAAGAAATTCGGATCAGCTCGGATCATCTGTTGTGCCCATTGACAAAATTGTACACGCAGCGGCATATCTGCTTGAGTAAGAGCTTGTGTTAACGTGATATGGTAAGGACGGTACTTCATTTTCTTCAAAATTCTTAAGATCGTTGTTCTCGGGATACCAATTTCTCTAGCCATAATACGACTACTTGTATGAGGATTAAGATGAATGAATGCCAAGATAACGTGCACACGCATATCATCTTCATCATACTCATGTTGTGCTCTTTGACGTCCTAAACGGCCTTGGCGAGCTCTTAGTTCGAGATCCCGGATTGTAATATGATTCGGATGTTGTTCTCTTTCGGGGTAACGATTCCGGTAAACTCGCGAAGCTTCATGATAATTTAGTTGACATTCTCCGAGAACAAGAATATCAACAATCTCTGAGGGACGATAATCAGCCATGGGTATTGTCGGCAGACGTAAGCCTCTGATTGTGAGTAATAAAGTTTGATACTCCGATCAAGAGTGGAAGAGATTTCCATAATCAATTGATTTCTAAATATTCAATTGTATCTACAGACTATTAATTTCTATTAATTCCTATTAATAATAATCGGCCCATATAGACGATTGCTACAAATCCTGACCGCAGAAGTACAAACCTGATTGATTCCTTGATTGTTCTTGATGTTCTACTTATATCAAATAGTCTATTTTTAAAATAATATACTCTCTATTGTTTCCAAAGAAAATATCGACTAGATCTTACCTTCACTGGTTGGATCATGTCCAGATCTTGCCTTGACCGTTTGGATCATGTCCAATTCTTGCCTTGACTAGTTGAATCGTGTAAGATAAGACGGAAAGTGAATACTTTACGAGATATTTTGAATTTTTTCATATTGCAACTTTGGAGCTTTATAACTCGAAAAGTACTCAATGAAGAAACATTTCATTACAATGTTTTGGAAAGCTCTCGAGGTCAGCTACAAGAATATGTAATAAAAAATAGGGGATGCCGTTTAAAAAAATTGAGGTGACTTTCATGTGACTTTCAAATAATTCTTCAAGGTCAAAGCAATGGCACCATCTCATGGTACCCTCGAAACCAAACAACTTTTGTCTGAAAAATTTTTCTCTCCCGTGCTTGGTTTTCGACATATTCGACTGGATGGATTAAAAAATGGTCCACCCTGTATATACACTTTTATTTTCTATTTATGTTAAAGGTATTCTTTTTGTTTTGACAATAACTCGATATTTATATGACGTGATATGTAATACTTTTTAATTGATACAAAGGACATTGTTATGTCAACAGCAATTTATAATGATAAAGTTGAAGAGCAGTTTTATGTAATATATATATAGAGAAAGTTTTGTTTTCTATTTATGATAAAGATCTTCTTTTTAATTTTAGACTAATTGTTTTGAAAATAACTCAATATTTATATAACGTGACATGCAATATATATTTTTTTTGTGAGACAAAGAACCTTATATGTATATATATATATATATGTATAGAGTTATTTTCTATTTATGATAAGACTCTTTTTTTTTAACGTAATTGTTTTTCTTTTTAATTCGAGAATTACTCAATATGTTACATGATATGCAATTGTTTTGTTTCATAATACTAACTGATATAATTATAAGTTATGATATAACTTCATGTAAAGAGCAATTGTTATAACAAATTTATACGTTTGTGATAAAAAATTTATATGTACACTATAAATAAATAATGATAGTAAAATAATATTAATTTGTGTCTTAATAAATTTGTCCCTTTTTTACAGTAATAATATCGAAAAATTATTCTACAGATATCTAAGTTGTCTTTTGGATATGTGTGATGTGAGATTATTAATAGTATTTTCGCCTGAAGCAGATTGAATCGCTCCAAGAAAATGATTTAATTCGCTTTTTGCCGCTTTCTGCCAACTTGAGTTAACTTAACCGATTGATTATTTCATCGGAATTAACTAATCGCAGTTGTAAATTCTGATTAACGACAAACACAATTAGTCAATTCTGGTAAAAAACTATGTCAGTTAAGTGTCGGTCTACAATCTCGCTTAAAACTTTTGCCATAAACAACTGATTAACCACACCATTATGTCTATTATGTCACAAGAGTAATCGATCGTGGTTGATCTGTTGCTTACGACTTTAAGCTTAAAGTGAAGTTGTAGACCGACATTAACGAGAATTGGTAGAAGTAAGCATTAGTTGATTATGCTTGTAGTGGATCGATATAGATCCACACGAGAAACGGCGTACGACCGCCGCAGCCGCCACATGTGGCGCTGAAGATGCGCCCCGGCATCCGCTGCAGAAGCGGCACCGAGTCTCCGGACGCTGAAGAAGCGTCGCGATCACCACATCCGCTGCAGAAGCGGCACCGAGACTCCTGGCGCTGAAGAAGCGTCCCAGCATCCGCTACAGAAGCGGCTCCAAATCTCAAGACACTGAAGAAGCGTCTAACGCAAGCAACCACGCCGAGGGTAACGCGGACGCCCCCACAAGCCGGTTCCCCGGCACGGGAACCTGCCCAAAGGCGGGGACCGTCAGAAAAGCTGCAACGACGGCTGCAGGGGCTTTTCGGGGTAGATTCCCCCGAACCTCGAGTAGTTCGGCCGACACCAGGGGCCCTGATGAGTCGTTCTCGACGACCACATACTCTGTCACCGACACAGGAATTGACCCCCTCGCCCATTCACTGGGAGTCGCCAGAGTCTCCACCACCGACCGCCTCCACGACATGGACCATCACCACATGGAAGCTGTAGAGGATCTACATCCCGGCGGCGGCGGCGGCGGCCGTTAACACGGCCACCTATCACGACCTTGGCCTATGGAGATTCACGAGTAGGACGACCAATATCTCCAAGGTTTGCTCTCAGAGACGATCATCACTCCGACAAAGAGAACCAGAGCATTTCCGCCCGGAGCCCCAGGCGAAGGAGGGAGGGCCTGGAGAAGGGAAAAGAGTCCGGAAAAACGGAGCTAAATTCCGCGGCCCATCGCACACTAAAAAGACTCACACACACACACACACACATACACACACACACACACACATAAAAAGCGCGACACATCAATAAATGTTTATATAAAGGATATAAAAAGTCATATTTATATCATACCCTCCCCGTGAGCGAAAGATCACTAAAAATAACATACTTCCAAAATGCTAAAAGTGGCTGTGTTCTGAATCTACTACTAGTACTGAAAACTTTACAGTTCATGTCATATATAGATTTTCAGTTCTGGCACGAAACTCAACGCAGTCTAAAACCAAATATCTAGAATGCATTCAAAAACGTTCTGGGGATGCCGTATAGATGTTCTATGTCCTCATGAAAGTCCTATGTTCCTGAAAGTTTCTTATACTGTTAGGAAAGAATCACTATAAAATCATTCCGATGTCAAAAATTCATCACATATTCTTCAAAAAAACTACATCGAATGACGTCATGATGATATTTTTTGAAATGACTTTTATGTGACGTCATAATGATATTTTTGTGAGGTTATATTCTACCTGGGTTTCAGCTAATTATTATTGTCGCGTATGCAAGGAACATAATAAAGTTATGCAAAAACAAACTATTTCAAATTCATCAAAGCGTCGAAATGTTGCAAATTATAACACTGATCTGACAATTAATAATGGTACTGGTACTGATACTGGTATTAAAACGGAGTGTATTTTCAACGAACTAAAAAGCTTTTATGTTGTTGAAAATATCCACTTAGATATTATACATGATTTGAATGAAGGAGTGTGGAAACAGACGATAACTTGTGTGATTAATCTTTTGTTACGAAAGAAAATATTTAATATTGATATCTTAAATAATTTAGTTCAAGGCTTTTATTATGGTCCTTCTGAACAATATAATAAACCTCCTCTCATAACTAAAGATCATAATCAGCGAATTAGATTGGCCTTCTCAGCTAGTGAAATGCGTTGTTTTATTCGTTATTTTGATATGATAGTTGGTCATTTGATTTCTGATGATGACATTGACATTTGGAAATTATATCAAATTGCTCGTCAAATTATTGATATCTTAACTGCACCTTCCGTATCTATTACAATACTCCCGTTATTAAAAAATATTTTGAAACAGCATCACTCACTTTATTTGAAATTGTCTGGTAAGAGCTTGATTCCTAAGATGCATTTAAGTATCCATTATCCAGACATTATTCCTGAAGTAGGTCCTCTTGAACCTTTATCATGTATTAGAATGGAAGCTAAACATAAAGAAGGTAAGCAAATTGCTTATTTGTCAGCTAACAGTATCAATTTGCCTTATACTATTGCTAAGAGGCACCAACTTAAATTGTGCTGTCGATTACTAGCTGGGAGAGGTTTATCTTTAAACATATTATTTTTATCAGTACATACTGTCAATGTAACTGAAGTAAAAGAATTTTCAAAGTTTTGTCATATATTTCCTAACAATATATATACACCGCAAAACGAAATACTGTTAAAGGGATTAAAATTAATAATTTACATTATAAAAATGACCTGTTGATTGTTACAAAGTAGGAAAGGGATCAAAATCCTTAATTTGGTTGCATTCATACAATATCTCTATCTACAGATAATATTGTATATTTCTTACTTAAAAAACTCATTAATTTAAATTTTAATACTCATTATCATGCTTATGAAGTAAATTGTACTCATTAGTAGCAATATCTAAAGTTTCAAAATTTGGCAATTCATGTTGCAACCAACATTACAAGTACTGCTAATGGTCAGCAATTTGCTCCACTCCGTTTTGCTCTTTATTAATTTCCTTAAAATACGAATTTTATTTTTATTTTTCTATTTCAATATTGTATTTAAATATTATAGATTATATATTTATAATATATAATATTATATATACTGCGACGCGACTTGCGAAAGTATTTCGCGAGCGACGGCAGACAGTCGCCTGTCAGCCGCGTCGACAACTTGCCGTCGGCTCTGGTTCACGTCACAAAATTAAAATTGTTCGTTAGGCGCCAGGTACGGGGAGGCCGCACCACCTTGATAAACGCGATAACCGTTATGTTCCACGAAAGCCGCGTGTCTCAGAACCATCGGGACCGGTAGCCCTCAAGATTTTAAGTCGGAAATGGGGTGGGTCAGGAGAAGGCGAAAATGACTCAACTCGTCTTCAATAATAAGAAGTTTATTGTCGGGACTCTCGCACGTCCCGGTAATTAGCACGGTAATCTTCGCAAAGACAAAACGCGAATCGCGAGACGACCGGGCTTGCGACAACACGACGTGGAGCCCGAGGACGATTTCCTCGGGCGAGCCTTAATACACGCGCGCGCGGCCGCTCCACGGACGAGACAACGATACGGAAACCGTACGAGACGTGACAACCCACGGAGCAGATGAATGGTCTTACAATACAGCGGCGGCTCCCTGGACATTGGCGGTGGCGGCGGTGACGGTGGCGGTCCTCTTGCGGGTGTCCGCTTCTCGCGTCCTCTCTCTCTCTCTCTCTCTCTCTCTCTCTCTCTCTCTC
>NW_022639679.1:297569-303441 GCF_010583005.1 Odontomachus brunneus
TCTGTATGTCTGTATGTCTGTATGTCTGTATGTCTGTATGTCTGTATGTCTGTATGTCTGTATGTCTGTATGTCTATCTATCGTTCGACACGTGCGGTCTCTAACGCTCGAAACGGTGTGCGATCTGCTCGCGGCGTCGGTCACGGTAAGGCTGCCTGGCTTTCGGCTCTTGGAGTAGCCGCACAGCCTAGCGAGTCCTCCTGCGTCTCTTCTTCTCTCGTCCTGCGATATTCGGCTGTCGGGAATCGGTACTTTTCGCTATTATTGTCTCGAGACATTGTTGCCGTCGTGGATCCTCTCGCTGCCTTTCTCGGCGCTCCCGTTTTTTTTTTGCTTGACTTCTCACGACGGCCGCGTTCACTAAAAGTAAACACAGCTGACAGAATACTGTCTAAGTGCGATACTATGTTCTCACTCCGGAATATTCTAAGCGGTATTAGACTCATGATTACTGAACGAGCGATAATTCGGTATAATTTTATACGAAATAGTGAGAGCGATTCATCTGATCCTGAGCGGTTTAGAGTTGTCGGTCGCTGCTTTCTCGTCCCTCGATGTTCTCCGTTCCTCCAGACCTGGCTCGCAAAATTCGCTCCCGATATTTGTCCTAAGAACGTTAACAAACAAACACACGCCGGAACGCGGTATTCGAGAATATTCGCGAAAACCGTTTGCGACGCGACATGTGAAAACTCTCACACCATCTCGGTACGGCTTTCTTGAGACGGGCGCCTCCACGGCTGCTATGTCACAATACATATAATAGTTCTGAATTATTAAATGTAATATCTAATATATAAATAAATAAGTGAATTGTATCATTTTATTTCTTTTCTCTTAAATGTTTTCATTACAGGAAAGTGATACGAGAAAACGATCATCAACTTGGGTGCAATTTCTTTAACCAACAATTAAAACATCTATTCAACAATTAAAACATTTTAAGGTTTATTTATATAAACATAACATTACAGTGAAGACTTTTACGAGCATAGTATAGGTATTATTTAGCAAATATTTACATTGTGATTGTGCACAATTATCTTACATGTAAACATCATTGAAACGTTACAAAATAATTGTGCACGATCACAATACTTTAACGCAGTCTGGACATGAATGAGTGACCGGCATACCGCTTCGGATTCGAAATTATCGAGGGAGGATTCGCGAAAGTTTTAGAGTGTGTTTGATAATCTTCGGTTTCTAGCAGTTATGAGACATGAGAAAATTAATAATTAGCTTTTTATAACATAATGATAAACATGCTGAATAATATTTTTCTTGATATTAAATTTTAATAATTTTCTACTGAATTTTATTAAAACTTACTGAAATTGACTAAAATTTCACTGATTTTCAATGAATATTGCTAAAATTTACTAAACTTTCGCTGATGTTCAATAAATATTGCTGAAATCATATGAAAGTGGCCAATTGATAGAGTTTCTCAGCAAAATTTTAGCACATTTCATTACGTTTTCAGCAAATTTTATTATATTTATATAGCAAAAATTTTCCACCAGGGCTTAACGAAAACAATGCTAACATTAATCAGTTAGAAGAAAACGTTGCCAAGAAATGACTTCCAGAGAAATAGAGTGGGAATTAATGTTAAGCGGTTTAAAAGAAAAATTTTTTAACTTATCTTTTAATGATCCGATGAATTTTTAATGGAACGATTGCGGATTTTAACGATCGCTCTTCACAGTTGGTCCGTTCGAAAATTAGCTTCAGAGTTTAAGATTACAGTACATATGGCTAAAAAAGCAAAAGATCTTAGATCTTCAGATGGAGTTTTTCCAACAATTACAAGTAGAGGTGGTCACAGCTTGTCTGATGAGACAGTTGGGAAAGCTAAATCATTTTATATTAATGATTCTGTGACGATCCGGAAAGCGTCACGAAACAATTACGAACAAAACGCCGAACAACCGCGCGCGGAATAACCGCAATGTCAACAAACAGTCGAAACTGTTTGTTATAATTTTGTATAAAAGCCGACAGAAAATTGATATCGAGAGAGATTGATAGGGAAGCTCCTCTCAGGCGCACGACCGACCAGAACTCGCAAGTCCTAGAGATCCTAGACATTCCGTCGACCGAAGTGGATTCGCGACGTCGGTTTCCATACACCGCTCCTGTCGACCGAAGTGGATTCGCGACGTCGACATCCTTTCCTTGCGACCGCCCTACCGACCGAAGTGGATACGCGACGTCGGGTTCCTATCTGTACCTCGCTCCGTCGACCGAAGTGGATACGCGACGTCGGCATCCTTTTCCTCCTCACGCTACGCCGCTAACACCTACGATCGCGAACGCATACAGGGCGTAAGATAACGGCGACAACGAGCGCCTTTAAACCAGCAAGGAAAGACCAGGATAAATAAACAGATTAAAGCCGATGAGGCAACGAAATCCGAACGACGAACAATAGTGTATCCGGAAACAATTCCGACCGCGTCCCGCCGGCCGCTCGCGCGCCTCGACGCTCGCAGCTGATCGCGAGACGACAACAACGGCTCCCGACGAGAGCAAAAACGCGACCACGCACCAACGGCGTAACGTCGCCTGTAAATAATTGTAAATAGCTTTGAGATTAGAATATAGTTCCAAATTATTATCACCTATACCACTGGTTTTCATTTCACACACGAAACCCGGACCACACCGGCTAAGACTATCGCGCACGTAACGTAAGGCCGTTACAATTCTAATAGTAGAATGTCTGGGAAAAAATGTAGTTTCCATAAGAAATGATGGTCAGAAATGTATTGAGCAAAAACAATTTGTACTTTACAACCTTAAAGAACTTCACGCGAAGTAGAAGGGAAAAAATGCTGACCATCCTGTTGGTTTTTCTAAATTTTGTCAACTGCGTCCTAAACAATATGTCTTGCGGATGCTTCTAGTACTCATTCTATGTGTTTGCGTTATACATCAAAATCCTAAACTGATGCTTGACGCAATCAATATATGTCGTTTAACGCAGAACTTAGAAGAACCAATAAAAGATTTTAAAGACTGTTTAAAAACCATTATGTGCAAAACATCAAAAGCTTAATGCCACTTAAATAATTGTACATTCTGTCCCGGAACAAACAATCTTTCTAATCTTCTCTTCTGAATGAATGTAATGTCACTAAAATCCTTTTCAGTGTTTGGGAATCTACTGATAGTGCTAGTCTACGAACTGATTGCTTTCCAGTTGAAGATTTTGTGCAAGATTTGAGTGAAAAATTAATGAAGTTGAGGAGTAACCATTTTATCACAAAAGAAGAGTCAGCTTATTTGGAAAACAAATTTTAAACACGGAGAAATTCTTGTGCAGTGCGACTTTTCCGAAAATTATGCATTCGTGGTGCAAGATGCAGCACAGGCGTTTCATTTCAATACTGATCAATGAACTATACATCCAATGTTCACATGTTTATTACTATAGGAAGGGAAATAAAGTCAAACATCGTAGAATTCTTATTTTATCAGATTGTCTTATTCATGATACAACAGCTGTGTATGTAAGTCAAAGGATCATAATACAGGAAATAAAAAAAAGATTGTGACATAAAAAAGTTATTATATTTCATAGATGGAGCGAAACAACACTACAAAAATTGCTTTAACGTGATAAATTTGCTATACTACAAAGATGACTTTAGTATAGAAGCAGAATAGCATTTACACACTACTGCTCACGGAAAGGAAGCATGCGATAGTATAGGTGCTGTCATGAAGAGAACAACAATAAAAGCCAGTCTACAAGTCTCGACCACGAATGCTATTCTGACACCTAAAGCACTATTTAAGTGGGCTAGAAAGAATTTACCTAATATAAAAGTTTATTTCTATACAAAAGAGGAATATGATCAGGTTAAACTGTCCCTTCAAGAACGACTTAGTAAAGCTAAAGCAATTCCTGACATACAGAAAAACCATGCCAATTAATGAAAAGCGTATCATGATTAAAAAATATTCTACTGCAAATAATAGAGTAATTTTTCCCAAACTTTGTAAAACGAAATCAAAGAATTCTCATATTTATTTCAAGCTGAAAAAAGACATAAATAAGCGTTAATGAACAGCAATATTACATTTAAAGTTTATCAGTACTTTTTGTTACTTTCATTACAGTTTTGTAACTTTCATTCACTATCATGATCCTTAAACCTCTAGTACTGAAGCTTCTCTTTGCTGAAGAAATCGATTATTTTCAATGTTACTATTTGAAATATGGCTTATGTGATTCAATAATGCAAAAAAGAATCTTTATTTTTATTCGGTTTTTGAGTCATTTTACATTCTCTAAACTAAACAAATAATTAAATTTACTTGAAATAACCTGTATTTTATACATGTACATCTTGTTTTACAAAAACCCACGATTTCCTTACAAAATAATAAAAAAATGAAAATGTTAGTATAAAAAATTTGTAACAATGGGAGCATAAGTGTTAAGTAAAACTTTGAATCGTGAAAGGCAAGGGAACTCACGCTAATCAAGCCCCTCGAATCGTAACAGACAAAGGCGCTTGCACCACTCGCTAAAACTTTAGAAGCAAACGGATGACAGTACAACTAAAACGAAATCAAAGATCGGATTCAATCGGAAACCAACGGATAATGAGTATGAAGATCGATCTATTTTAATTTATTCTGATCCGTTTTCTTAAAATTACGGAAAGAAATGAATTAGAGCATTATGCAAACGATTCGAAAAACAGCAATTGGACGAATTAAGATGGAATAATTCGATTATTTCTGAAATTTTGCGCCTAAATGAGCATTCCGTATCATAAAGAGCAACGGGATTTAGCGATTCAAAGAATCACTAGATATCTGGACGAATTTTGCATTTTACATACGCTATATTGGATATTCCATCTTGGTTGTTGAACAAGTTAGATGTACCATGATTCTGTTCTGCCCAGATATAGCTACAGTATATGAAAAAGCTGTTTAAACTTTATCAATATCTAATCAAGTGAGAAATCTTAGAATTTATACAATTTCAGTCCGCCATATTTGATCTGCCATTTTGATTTTTAAACACGTAAGATATGTTACAATTTAGTTCTTCAAAAAGGTATTGTAGAACTTCAGAATACATTTTCAGAATAATAAATGTCAAGTTATTTGGAATTTTCGGCTATTTCACTGCTTCTATCCGCCATATTGGATACGCCATTTTGTTTTTTAAACACTAACATAATCAATTGTTAATACTATACTAAAAGAAACATAAGAAAATACAAATACAAAATAAAATAACAAATATTTTATTGCTTTTTATAATTTTTTGCATTTTTTCGGCTTTTGCCCGCCATATTTGATCAGCCATCTTAAAACCTGTATCGGGCCACACGTTATTAAAAAGTTTACGTTATTATATAAATTTTAAGTTCAAATATAAGTATTTTGGTTAAAAATTGTTCTGGGCAAAGTGTTCGATTTCACATGAGATGACACACACTCACATATACAGGGTGAGTCATTTTAGTCTATGGATCCGAATATCTTCCAAATTACGGTATCTACAAAAAAATGGTTTAGATAAAGGTTGACCAGGACAGAGGAGGTCATTCAATTGTACTATTGGTTTTGACCTTGAGGTCAATTTTGAAGGTTATTTAAAGGTCACGATGGTTTTTTCTAATGGGACACCCTATTTTTGACTGCGGATTTTGAAAGAGCGGAAAATTTTACATCAAACTTGTCTTATGAAAAAATTGTTTTTGCGACCTTGGAAAGGTCAAAAATGAAGGTGAAATGTCTGAAAAACGATCTGGTGTACTTTTTCTGAAATGACGTGGTTTTCTGGGTAACACAAATGTGCATAATGCTTAAACAAAGTCAATGAATTGTAAAAGTGTAA
>NW_022639679.1:303546-304724 GCF_010583005.1 Odontomachus brunneus
ATTGACTTTGTTTAAGCATTATGCACATTTGTGTTACCCAGAAAACCACGTCATTTCAGAAAAAGTACACCAGATCGTTTTTCAGACATTTCACCTTCATTTTTTACCTTTCCAAGGTCGCAAAAACAATTTTTTCATAAGACAAGTTTAATGTAAAATTTTCCGCTCTTTCGAAATCCGCAGGCAAAAATAGGGTGTCCCATTAGAAAAAAACGTGACCTTGAAATAACCTTCAAAATTGACCTCAAGGTCAAAACCAATGGTACAATTGAATGACCCCCTCTGTCCTGGTCAACTTTTATCTAAACCATTTTTTTGTAGATACCGTAATTTGGAAGATATTCGGATTCATAGACTAAAATGACTCACCCTGTATATGTAACGATGCATGTCGTTACGTCACGAAAACAAGGGAACGCAGAACATCGTGAATCAAAAGCGCAAGAGGACAGCGCGTCCTCCAAAATAGTAAACAGCGCGACCGCCGAACAACCGCGGTAACTAGCGAATCAAGCGAGATTCGACAAGGTATAAAACGCTGCGTAATCGTAATTAGGAGGGATTTCGATCGTCCGCTCTCGAAAGAGAATCAGAACCGATCTACCGCTCACGAAGGAGAATCCGATTCCGATCATCCGCTCTAAGAGAGACCGACTCTACTCCGCTCCTGGCAGATTACTGTTCGTCGATTGGCGACTGTAGTCACTCCGCCGTCGTTACACGGATACGTGTCATCGACATTCGACTCTACTCCGCTCCTGGCAGATTACTGTTCGCCGATTGGCGACTGTAGTCACTCCGCCGTTGTTACACGGATACGTGTCATCGACATTCGACTCTACTCCGCTCCTGGCAGATTACTGTTCGTCGATTGGCGACTGGAATCACTCCGCCGTCGGCTCACGGATTCGTGAGACCGACACTAATAAGACCCGCGGCATCGTTGACCGCATCCGAAATCACGGCCGCATGAGCCAAGCTCGTGTAATCATAAAGGAAACTCCGAAAGCTAAGGTCCCGTGTACAAGGACCGACGGACGCACCACATACGACTCCCGAACATACACATACCGAAACGACTCAAGTCCCCGCGACAAGAGATCGAAGGGAACGCCGCTAAGGCAATATCCCGCGTGCAGCCACGCTGCAATCTCAGCGACCGCGGACATTATATGATT
>NW_022639679.1:305092-305208 GCF_010583005.1 Odontomachus brunneus
ATATATATATATATATATATATATATATATATATATATATATATATATATATATGAGACATTCTTCGTCAACCCTTATAGAAATATCATACTAAGAATCATTGATTAATTACTTAT
>NW_022639679.1:305218-305291 GCF_010583005.1 Odontomachus brunneus
TCGAAACGCCGATAAAATCGCGAAAGAAGTGTCAACCGCGCTTAAGAGACAAGACGCCGAAAGAAATATCAAC
>NW_022639679.1:305301-305790 GCF_010583005.1 Odontomachus brunneus
ACAGCATTAAAGTACAGTATTTAGTAATATTCTGTGATTCAAATACAGCTTTTGTTACTCAAGTATTTCAATATTTAATGTTACAAATCCTACCTTATGATTAATTTTAATATTTAAATATTGATATGTAATACTTCGTCCAGTGATAAAATACTTACGCAGAACATTGTCAATATTTAAATACTAATATATAATACTTGTAACGAGGCGTTCCTACCTCGTTCCTAGTTGTAATTAAGTTCCATCGTTCCAGTTCCTATTTTTCTTACTGTTTTGTATTATCCCATCGTTATATTCTCGACCGTTGTCAATTATTGAAATATATTTACGTTGCGTTTTCCCTGCTGTACTTAATTGCGCTGCCTGACACCCGTTATACGACTAGCACGCCGGGAGCCCGGTAATCCTCCCGGTCGCCGCTACGCGGCGCGAACGCAAAGTTGAGGCAGCACTCGCAGTTAAATTTCCGCGGCCGCCTCTATAAAAGGG
>NW_022639679.1:305800-306118 GCF_010583005.1 Odontomachus brunneus
CGACATCGTCCGTGTCCCGCGCACTGAGCGTCACATCACGCAAGCCGCCGGCGTCTAAACAAACCTCTGTCAAGCGATACAAACAACCAAACCAACGGCGTCGACACGTATTGTTCACTCTGTATATTGTCATTATCGTCAGCTTATTATTTAAATACATTATTCATTATTATTTTTAAAAACACTGTTCTTTTCAATTATTCCGCTTATCACGAACCCGATCCGACAAGCGATTCGAACCCGCAACGAATCGAGGTTACACACACACATATATATATATATATATATATATATATATATATATATATATATATATAT
>NW_022639679.1:306128-306794 GCF_010583005.1 Odontomachus brunneus
CCGTTCCAGACGACGACGTGCCGGGTTTCGGCCGCCGATCGAATTCAGAGGAGAGCGCGTCGGGCTTCGACCGTGACTCCAAGACACACCCTTCCAGACGACGACGTGCTGGGTTTCGGTCGCCGATCGAACTTAGAGGAGAGCGTGTCGGGCTTCGACCGTGACTCCACGACTCACCGTTCCAGACGACGACGTGCCGGGTTTCGGCCGTCGATCGAACTCAGAGGAGAGCGTGTCGGGCTTCGACCGTGACTCCACGACTCACCGTTCCAGACGACGACGTGCCGGGTTTCGGCCGTCGATCGAACTCAGAGGAGAGCGTGTCGGGCTTCGACCGTGACTCCACGACTCACCGTTCCAGACGACGATGTGCCGGGTTTTCGGCCGTCGCTCGAACCCAGCGGAGAGCGCGTCGATCGAACTCAGAGAAGAGCGTGACGGGCTTCGACCGTGACTCCACGACACACCGTTCCAGACGACGACGTGCCGGGTGGAAGTCAACCCCAGGGACGACGCGGCCCAGAGCCCGGATCGCGGCCTGCCGCCACCGCGACCGCCCACCATTCCGAGTTATACCGGCAACACCGATCGCACGCGCCTCGGGCGCAGTATAAAAGCCCCACTCACTGTACACCAAAGCAATAAACTCTCGTTGTAAGTTAACAC
>NW_022639679.1:306804-314882 GCF_010583005.1 Odontomachus brunneus
TTAATACTGAAAATAAGTAATTAATCAATGATTCTTTAAATGAAAGAAATATATTTTGTTACATGTAATTTCTTAACTTAAAAAAAATATTTGTTAAATTTTAGAAAATAAATAATTGTTCGCAACGCGGCTGTAGGTTTGTGGTGGCAAGCGAACTTCCCGGACAGCTCGAGCGATTTGATCGTGTGAGGTCGGGCGACGCACTGAATTTGAATCGATGCGAGTTCTGAGTTCAGTTGATGCTTGAGTCACCAAACGATTCGAACTTATGGCCACATTCGATGTGCCGATCGGCGCAGAGAACGACTTTGGTGACTAAATCGTGATGCTCGAGAGAGAGAGAGCTATTGCGAAGCGTTCGGATTATCTTCTTCCTTGAGCGAATCGGCGGAGGCGTTGACGTCAGGCCTTAAAGCGATCGCGACCGCGTATCGATGTTCGAAGAATCCGCTCGGAAGGGTTTTAAATAAAGCAAATCGAGCCGAAGACGAAACAAATTTAATTTTAATTAACAATAAGCAAGACGATTTAAGATCTAACGAGCGAAGTTAATGATTGAAAACGGAGTTGATCAATGCCGACGGCAAACGTGCCGTTACGAGAGTAAGTACACTTGAGAAGAGCTTATCGGAAGCAACGCGTCGAATACTGCGTACTGGCGATAAGTCTGTTCGAAACGAGAGAGAGCTCTATTCTTGGTTGTCGCTTTTTAAAGGATGATTCTCGGCGCTTGGCAACTGCGGATTGGCCACGGCGCTTAAGTTTGAGATGAAGATATAAAAAAAACTTGATTCTTATTTCTAACGATCTCTGCCGCTTGCGGAATTCGGTGTTAGGCGATAGTTGCCGTGGCAACAGCACGCACAGAGTGTTATTCGCAGTCGGCGACATGATAAACAAGTCGTAGCACATGATAAACAATTAGGGTCACGGTTTGATAACGCGCGTGGTTCCGGGCGACTGTTATTCGAACGGTTAGCCGAGTCGACCTCTTCGGGATCGAATGATCGATCTCGAACAATAATAAATATAAAGAAATATTTTTTTAAATTTGTAAAATAAGCTGTAAAATTATGAATTTATAAATAAAAAAATGATTTCTTTGATTTAAAATATCTATATATATAAGAATAAACAAATGATTTCTTTACAAGGAGAAAATTAGTGCTTTTAAATGTAAGAACTGTTTAAATAAATATTTACTTGTTTTAAAAGTAAATAAAATACAAGTAAATCATTTTATAAATCTGAATAAATTATTTTCTAATATTAAAAGTATTTTTTTATGTTTCAAATTAAAGTTTCTTTTATTATCAGAAAAAAATTTATTTAAATTTACAAAATAATTTATTTTACTTACTTTTAAAACATGTAAATATTTTTTAAATATACTTTCTACATACTTTTTAAAACATATATTTTAAAAGAATCTATTCACTTCTTTTAAATAAATCATATGCTTTCGTATATGGATATACCATATGTACACAATATAAAGCGTCTTTCAATCAAAGTGACAGTGACGCAGTAGGTAAGGTGAACGACACAAGAATCAGCCCAAGTAACAGACTCACGTCAAAATGACGTAAAAAACTGGTAATAACTGGTCGAATGACGTCAAGTGACTAAATAACGACGTCTTTAAAACGTCTTTTTTGTGACATCTTAATGACGTTTCTGTATAACGTCTATTGTAAAATTTATCTTCTGCAAAACGTATTATTGACGTTTAGAGACGTTATAAGACGTCATTAAGTCGTCTAAAATGTCGTCATCGATCTGTGACATTAGACTATCATTTTGACGATATTCTCACGATATTTTTCATCAGTCCTTGGTTATTTTTTATCCTGAACTTACTTAGATTTGAACGTTATTTTGACGTGTCTGCTATCTGGGAGAGGTCTCAGGCTCGAATCTCAGCAATGCCCATACAGCATAGAAGCTTGCAGCAACATTGTTACAACGTTGCAAGATTGCATATTGCAGTGCAATGTTGCAGAGACTTTGCAGTGACATTAATTTGCAATATTACTTTAGCAATATTGCAGTAATAGTTAAAAAATATTACAAATATATTTTATTTATTTACTAGTTATTTTTGTTATTTGTATTTCAAATTCAGTAATGTTTTACATCAACAATACTTATAGAATAGTACTTAGAATAGCACTCGTTAGTGGCAATCATTAATTTGTCTTATTGCATATTTTTTATACTTCTTATACCGTTTTTTCGGAGAAAATACTTTCTTTAGATTTAATATTCGTACTTGTTTAATTTTGTGTTTTTTTTTATTTCATTAAAATATTATATTCTTAAACGAAATATCATTTTTTAAAATGATGAAAATAAAACTTTTATTTCGTTCAAGGAAACCATGTCATTTAATCAAACAACACTATTGTTTTAAATAATATTTTTTAAAAGTTTCTCTCAAAATTTAGTAATTCGATTTGTTTAATTTGGATTTTCTTGAATTTTTTAATTTTTTTTTGTTGGATTAATCATTATAACATTTTGTTAAAAATGTAAAAGTAATTATCTCTGGTTCACTACATTACATCAATATTCATCGCATATTGAATGTTGCATTGTTTCAATATCTATCAACAAATTATCCAATAAACAACAAGTAAAAATTATATAACTATTATTTGGTGTTTGCTAGGTATGTTATAATATACTGTGAACACTATAAGGATACATTATATAAGCATGAATTGTAAGAACATCGTTGGAGTCATCAGAGTCACCGCGTGTGCGCCGTTCGTCAGATTAAGCAACAGTTTAATGCAGTCAGGACATGAATGGGTGTCCAGTGGTATACCGCTTGGGGTCGAAATTATCGCAGGAGGATTCATGAAAGTTTGGAATGTGTTGACAACCTTCAATATCTAGTAGTTCATGAGACATGAGAAAATTAGGAATATAAGTATATTTTTGTAAACATTATGATTCTCTCATTTTTCACCTTCGCATAATAATTCTCAGTATTTGATTACTATCAATATTTAACAGTGATTTTATTATCAGTATTCACCAGAAATTAAGTACTGGCCAAAAAATTACTGAATTACTGGTAATATTTAATCACTAATAATTTTTCAGTATTTCTTACAAGGAAACGGTCGGGGGCGTCCCTCACCGAATTTGATGAGCATTGGATATGTTGTAGAGCATCAAAAAACATTAGACACGTATTTTTTTTTATGTGCTTATCTCGAGGTTTAGGGGTTGAAACCACCCCTTGAAAAAAACGGACTTTCTCATTTTTATTTAATATTTTCTAAAATATGAGGTATATGAAAAAATATTTCAGACAAAAGTTTTACAGTATCTTATGCCCTTTCCATCGGTCTATTCAAATTTTTTAAAATGCAATATTTCACCTCCCCCCTCCCTCTCCCCTTCGTCACCTTTGCAAATTTTTAAGTTTTTGTAAGGACAAAAATTAAAAAGCATTTCATGCCAAATCCATCGATATATAATAATAGTATGGTTCCTCGATTCAATTCTTGGCAAAACTACATGACTGATAACTTCGCGTTATAGGCACCGCGTTGTGCGAGTAGGTAAGTACTGTACGTTGCGTTGGATTACTTCTCTTCACTTGCGCTATGTTTTATAACTACTTGCGCATATTTTCTCATATTACAAGATAAAAACGAATTAATTCTAATCATATGATATGTAATATACGAAATAAAGACGTAAGCAGAGATAAACAACAGTAAGCATATATAACAACAGTAGCAAATGTGCGCGGCGTCGCAATTTGTACAGAAGTTTTCAATGTATATTAAATATGTTTACTGCAAAGTAAATTGATACAAGATCAAGGCAGGTTAAAATAAAATTGTAATGCATGAAATAAAAGAAACACATATTCTATTACTTTTGCAAGAGAGAGAAAGCGTGTAATGTGAATATACAATATATAATTACTAATTGCTAAAGATAACAGAGAACTCCGGATAAATTATGGAATAGTAATATAAGGAAACAAAGTAGAAAGGAATAATAAATTGTAGTAGAACAATATTTGACAATAATATTTATTTAACAATATATTTTAAAGCAACAGTACAGAATTTGCATATGAACGGATAATGTATTATATTTATTGCACATATTCGTTACAAAGATGATGATCATGGAAAAAATGTGTAATACAAAGCGATTTTTTACACCAAGAACAAGTAATTATGGCAGTTTCGCCACAAATATCGCAATTTACTTTCGAATCCCTTTGGAAACAAAATTCAACCGGTGTTTGAAACTCTGTTGGTCTAATCTCTACATATCCACTTTTAAACCATGCATATCGAAATAAACTTTGAAACCTAGGCGACGAGAATTGATGGTGCGTTAATGATTGTAATTTCAAAATATTATTTCTAGTATGAAGTTCAATTGCAAGATTTAACAATAAAACAGTATCAGAAAAATGTCTAATAAAATTTTTCCATAATCGGAAGCCGTATACATCTAATGGCTGTATTTGTCCTGTTGTACCGGCTGGAATTGTTAGAAAAACAATATCTGTTGCATAATCTGTTCTAGTTTCCGCTATTATGTTGGGACAATGCCCACTCCAAGAATCTAATAATAATACAGATTGTGGCCCAACATTCGGAAAAAATACTTCTTTCAACCAGGTTTTTACATGATTTGACGTTAATTTTCCTGATGTAGAAGCCGTAACAAAAATATTAGGCGCTTTGAACATAGTTTCCTGTACTCTAGGACCAAATGTTCCTGTTACTTCCTTTAAAACAATGAAAAGCGGAGACAATAATCTACCATCCGCTGAAATTGTCGGCTGTATAGTATAACTATGCGTAGTTGCTGATATGGACTGTACTACAGATTCTATCTTTTTTGTGCCTTTATGTGATAACGTACGACCGGAATGAAATTCTAACTGAAATCCGCTCTGATCAGAATTATAAATATTTTCTAATCCATATCTACCAATGTAATATTTTACGTTTTCAATAAATGTATTGCATTTATTTTCAAAATTTGATTTTGATAATAAGGATTTTTTCGTGACAAATTTGGTTATTTTCCGAGACACAATATTATATGCAATTTTGAATCTTTTTACCCACGTCATTGAAGCTTTGAATTTGTCCACATTTTCTTCTTCTTGCGCTCGAGATGCCCATCGAGCGATGTCAATGTCATGAATAATCATTCCTTTTTCAAGTGCTTCATTGAAGCGATTTAGTGTGTATTGAGATATCCTTTTTAATTTTTCTGTTCTACTACCGCCTTCATTTACTTGGTTGTCCCACCGTCGTAATTGTCGTATAGATGTTACCTTTCTAAATCTTCTTTTAACTCCTTCAAGCGATCTTGCTCCTGTTTTACCGCTCTTCCAATAATCTATTGCTTGTTTTTTATAGTCATGTGATATACTTGCTTCAACGGAAGCGCAAATAACTTCTTCTGGAAGATATTCTTGCCCTTCATTTTCTTGTAATAAATCAACATTTTCTGCTTCTGGAACTTCATATGTATTGTAAAAATCTAAAGTATCCTCCTGTTCTATTTCAAATTCATTATCATTTTCTACTTCTCTCAACATATATTCAATCTTCTCGTTCATTTCAATTTCCTTTAGAGTTATTGGACTTTGTGGAGGATTAAGAACATTGAAAGTTGCATAAAGCAACGTAATAACGTTCAAGGCATTAAATTGCATCATTCTGATAAAAAATATTAAAATAAAGTATGTCTTTTGAACTGTGATTATATAAAAAAAAAATATATACTTTATAATAAATGCAGTGGTCTTCTGTTAGTTCTAATGCCGCTTCTTTTGCTTCTCTTTGTTGATACCAAAAATATGTAGTGAATCTAAAATAAATCAATGTCGTGATAATGGAGAAACAGCTTTATAAAAGATATAGAGAGATAGATCACATAGGTGTTATGAAATTTTAAATAAACAAAAAAATAAAATTTATCAACTTATAACAATTTTAGTAGTACCTTTTAAATATTCGTCGAAACATCAATCACAACATTTTATTAGCAAATGATTCTTTAGATACAAAGTCAGAGAATTACGTAAAAAGTGATAGAAAATGATGAGTTACAATAATACAATACTTTAATTACACATGGCACACATGTATGTGTATCCAAAATTAATAACTATAATTATAATTGCACAATTATCACAACGCACAACTCTTTACTTTGTCAACTCACGAGTTAAAATGTCAGTCTTCCGGTACAACGGACATTTATATAGTGGCTATATGGTATGTATATACAATCTATTTTTACCAATGACGATCGCATGATTCTATTCCTGAACGTCGTTTGGCACGACGTTTGCGATCTTCAAAACAACAATATACAGGGTGACTCATTTTAATTAATGCACTCAAATATCTCAAAACCTGTAAGTTTTAGAAGGAAACGTTTTAGACAAAAGTTGTATGGTTTAAGGGGGACATAGATTCCAATGTGAGTCATGTGGTAGATGTCGTTTTCAAGAAATTTTAAAGGTAACGAATTTCTTAAATGAAACTCGGATATTTTTATCGACGACTGTACTTCAGATATATTCTTAAGTGATTAAGCATATATGTAAGAAAATATTTCATATACCATCTGTGCAGTGCAAAAACAAGGTCAACTAGTGCGTCATAGTTTTTCAGTAACAATATTAAGTCACTCATATTAATATATTTTGCAATCATTTTCCGCATAGAAACAGAATCATGTGATCGTGATTAGTAAAAATAGAATCATTCGATTGTATTACGTTCTATATAGCCGACGCCGCGCACAATTGCTACTGTTGTTACATAAGCATATTTATCTCTGCTTACGTCTTTATTTCGTATATTACATATCATATGATTAGAATTAATTCGTTTTTATCTTGTAATATGAGAAAATATGCGCAAGTAGTTATAAAACATAGCGCAAGTGAAGAGAAGTAATCCAACGCAACGTACAGTACTTACCTACTCGCACATCGCGGTGCCTATAACGCGAAGTTATCAGTCATGTAGTTTTGCCAAGAATTGAATCGAGGAACCATACTATTATTATATATCGATGGATTTGGCATGAAATGCTTTTTAATTTTTGTCCTTACAAAAACTTAAAAATTTGCAAAGGTGACGAAGGGGAGAGGGAGGGGGGAGGTGAAATATTGCATTTTAAAAAATTTGAATAGACCGATGGAAAGGGCATAAGATACTGTAAAACTTTTGTCTGAAATATTTTTTCATATACCTCATATTTTAGGAAATATTAAATAAAAATGAAAAAGTCCGTTTTTTTCAAGGGGTGGTTTCAACCCCTAAACCTCGAGATAAGCACATAAAAAAAAATACGTGTCTAATGTTTTTTGATGCTCTACAACATATCCAATGCTCATCAAATTCGGTGAGGGACGCCCCCGACCGTTTCCTTGTTAGTATGATATTTCTATAAGGGAAGCCGGCCATCCCCTCTGCTCACAATTTGTATGGATCGATTGAGATCAACCGGAGCCCAAATTTTAAGTGATCATATCTAGTGTCGTTTGTCATATATACGAGGGTGGTCTGAAAAGTTTCCGACCTAACAAAGATACAAGTCATTTTTTCTGAAAATTGTTTTTTATTTTTCAACATAGTCTCCTTGTAAATCTACACACTTCTCCCAGCGATGCTCCCATCTCTGTAACCCGTCGAAATAGTACTCGGCGTTTTTCTCTGCAAAATAATTGTTCACGAAGGTGATTGCCTCTTCATTTGACGAAAATCTCTGTCCTCCGAGCGCAATTTTTAGATGAGGGAACAAAAAGAAGTCGCTTGGGGCTAGATCTGGTGAGTAAGGTGGATGGTCAAGCAGTTCAAACCGTAATTCGTGGATTTTCGCCATGGCAACCGCTGAGGTGTGAGACGGTGCGTTGTCTTGGTGAAACAGGATTTTCTTTTTCTGCAAATGTGGCCGTTTTCCCGCAAGTTCTGCCTTCAGCTTGTCAAGTAATGATGCGTAGTATGCTCCTGTAATGGTTTTTCCTTTTTGAAGATAATCGATTAAAATAACTCCATGACTAT
>NW_022639679.1:317427-321849 GCF_010583005.1 Odontomachus brunneus
TCGTAAAGTATTCACTTTCCGTCTTATCTTACACGATTCAACTAGTTAAGGCAAGAATTGGACATGATCCAACTGGTCAAGGCAAGATCTGGATATGATCCACCAGCCTTCACTGGTTGGATCATGTCCAAATCTTGCCTTGACCGGTTGGATCATGTCCAGATCTTACCTTCACTGGTTGGATCATGTCCAGATCTTGCCTTGACCGGTTGGATCATGTCCAGATCTTACCTTCACTGGTTGGATCATGTCCAGATCTTGCCTTGACCGGTTGGATCATGTCCAATTCTTGCCTTGACTAGTTGAATCGTGTAAGATAAGACGGAAAGTGAATACTTTACGAGATATTTTGAATTTTTTCATATTGCAACTTTGGAGCTTTATAACTCGAAAAGTACTCAATGAAGAAACATTTCATTACAATGTTTTGGAAAGCTCTCGAGGTCAGCTACAAGAATATGTAATAAAAAATAGGGGATGCCGTTTAAAAAAATTGAGGTGACTTTCATGTGACTTTCAAATAATTCTTCAAGATCAAAGCAATGGTACCGTCTTATGGTCCCCTCGAAACCAAAGAACTTTTGTCTGAAAAATTTTTCTCTTCCGTGCTTGGTTTTCGACATATTCGACTGGATGGATAAAAATGGTCCACCCTGTATATATATTTATATTTTAAAAAAGTAATTCAAAATAAATATTTATAAATATTTATCTAATATCTTACTAATATTGTATGCTATCTGGGTTAATACTTTTAATCTTAACAGTAGTTAGCGTAAGTATTTCATCACTTAGCAAAGTATTATATATTAGTATTTAAATATTGACAATGTTCTGCGTAAGTATTTTATCACTGGACGAAGTATTACATATCAATATTTAAGTATTAAAATTAATCATAAGGTAGGATTTGTAACATTAAATATTGAAATACTTAAGTAATAAAAGCTGTATTTGAATCACAGAATATTACTAAATACTGTACTTTTAATACTGAAAATAAGTAATTAATCAATGATTCTTAGTATGATATTTCTATAAGGGTTATTATATCTTTATTATGTCTTTTTTTATTATGTCTTTTTTTATTATGTCTTTACTGTTTTATTATTTCTACGTCTGAATCGCTTTCGCTTGTCTCGTCATCTATGTATTCTCGTATTACTTGCAATTAATGCAATTATAGTCATATTAGTATTTGAGTTTGTAAACAATTGCACTCATGTTTGTAAATAAATGCACGAACATGCAAACTATAAACATAACACGAAGCATACTGTGGTTCGTTCCGATGTGTAACTTTGCAGCACCTCGACAGTGCTCAAAGTTAAAATGGAACGCTATTAGCAATATACTTTCATAACGTCAGTACTCGCAGTAAATGAAGGAACGCACCCAGAGTTACATACACACGCGGATAGACTAACATAGAGTCACATACATACATGGATAAAGTGAATTGAATTATACGCACACGCCGAACACATATTGACAAAATGTAAAACATTTATATCTACCGAAAAAGTGGTGTACAGTTTAAAGCAACAGATTCATAATCCAAAGGTACCTCAGTGATCAAAGTTCGTGTCCCATCAGTGCAAGGGAAAATTTTTATATGCGATGTAAGATTGCCTAGATAGCAAACAGCTGTTCTTTACGGAAAGAAACCATTGAGACTCAATACAAAGTATTGAAGTTGTAATACTTACGTATTCAAGTTGTAATACTGAGTATTCAGAGTTAGTATTGGTCAATAATGAAGTATTAAGTGAGTTAAATACTGGTGAATACTAAGTATTGAGAGTTAGTATTGGTCAATACTGAAGTATTAAGTGAGTTAAGTACTGGTGAATACTGAGTATTGAGAATTAGTATTGGTCAATACTTAAATATTGATGTAGTTAAATATTGATGAAGACTAAATATTGCGAGTTAGTATCGGTCAATACTTAAATATTCATTATATCAAACAATATTTATAAAACATTTAAAAACATGTCAAGAAACATTTTGGAAACGTTAAAAATAATGGGGTAAGTTTTCTTTTTTCAATAAAAAAACATTTTTTAATGTTTGGAAGAATGTTTTGTTTTTTTAATATTTAATAAACATTTATTTTAATATTTAAAAAATATTTGTTAAGTGTTAACATTTAAAAAATATTTTCTAAATGTTAAATGTTTATTAAATATTAAAAAACAAAATTTTTTCAAACGTTAAATATGTCAAAAAACGTTTTTTTAATTAAAAAAAAAGAATTTATTCCATTATTTTTATCGTTTTAAAAATGTTTTTTTTAATGTTTTTTTAAATTGTAATGTTTTGTAATGTCAACACTTAGATATTTTATATAAATATTTTATGCATATATTTCTGACTTCTTTTTTATTATATGAAATATTTGCATACATAGCTTATTTTTGTGGTTATATTAAATAATGTTATAATAAAATTATAATTACTGCTTCGGCTGCATATGGGGATAATAAAAAAGTAGTAGCTTAGTATCAGTTGAGGAAATATCGCAGCAATCAAAATAATAGACTAGGAATCTTGGAGGTGTCTGAGGTCTTGAGTTCGCGTCCGACTAGTACTGAGTAAATTTTCAGGTGTGAAAATAGTGAGAAATCAAATAAAAGAGCTACATTTTATTTAAAATCAATATTAATGTGCTGTGAGGAATAGTATATTTTAACAATATTCCACATATATACTTTTAGTACTCATCAATACTAAGTATTCCCCAAAAAAAGTATTGGCCAATTTAGTATTAACTAATACTAAGTATTGCGCATTCAATACTATTTTTTCAATATTCATGAATACTTAGTATTCATTAATACTAAATATTGCCCAAAAAAGTATTGACCAATTTAGTATTAACCAATACTAAGTATTGCGCGCTCAATAATTTTCTTCCGTAAGGGGTGATAATGACATGAATTTTACATCATCTATTACGTCATTTATCCATCAAGTTAACTAAATAATGACGTCTTTTTGATGGTTCTAAGTCACAGACCAATGATGTCATATGTACGACGACTTAGAGTGCGTTCCTTTATTTACTGCAAGTACTGATGCTATGACGTCATGCAAGTATACTAGCTAGTAGCGTTCCATTTTAACTTTGAGCACTGTCGAGGTGCTGCAAAGTTACACATCGGAACGAACCACAGTATGCTTCGTGTTATGTTTATAGTTTGCATGTTCGTGCATTTATTTACAAACATGAGTGCAATTGTTTACAAACTCAAATACTAATATGACTATAATTGCATTAATTGCAAGTATAATAAGAGAATACATAGATAATGAGTTAAGCGAAAGCGATTCAGACGTAGAAATAATGAAACTGTCACGGTTCCGGTTTCGCTCGGAGCGGTGGGATGACCTTGGTGTCGTTGAGCGAGCGATCGTGACACGCGAGGAGACGGTGGATGTGCTCGCCGGTGTCCAGAGTCGGTGCCGCGAGTGTGAGCTCGAGTGTTGGGATGCGCGGGGTGTGGGTGTGTGAGTAACTGTGTTGACGTGTGGATTTCGAGACAATTTATTCAACTAAACTTGCGATTGGGTTACCTACTCCTACAACTATCTTATGGCCAACGCGACCTAACCTATACTTACAACTAATCTATAACTATCTTATGCCTAGCGCGGGCTTACAATTAATTTATAACTAACTTATAACTAACGCGGGTGTCTCGCGGGCCTGTTCTATCGCGTGTGGTTTACCCAGTGTCCCACTCCTAGTCGCGGTGCGCGGAGCGCCTGTCTCAGTTTACCCGACGGACGCGGATCGGACTCGTGTCGGCGGAGCGGTTGTACTCGGTGCGACGGCGTGCCTTGAGGTACAGGGTGGCAGGTGAGGAGGCGTAAGTGAGGGTCCAGCCACCGGGGAGCCCAGAGCTCTGGGCAGAAACGGTGAGCGCGCCACCTCTGTATTCCTTGGTTGCTGGAACACCTATTTTTCCTTCGTACGGACCTTGAGGGCAGGTGAGCGCGCTTTTCCTCGTGGTCGGGTCTCCAATCGGCAGGGAGGTCAGGAGCGCTTGACCGAGGCGGTGAGCGCGCCACCTCTGGTTCCCGTGCCTCTTGGGGAGCGGATGAGGCGGACGACCGTACTCGGGAAGGATGAGCGCACCTTCCGGTTGTGGCGATTATCAGGACGCCGGTAGTAGCCGACGAGGGAGCGGCGAACGTACTAAGGCGAATACGGACGCTGCGGGACTGCTCCCTTATCGTTATCGCGCCTTGCTTATATACCGGCCGGCTCGTAATTTCGGCACGTACGCCGTTCCACCACGCGCGGGCATCCGCGGCGGTGCCGCGAGCCGGCGGCGGTTTTGGTTTTATTTGTTTGGCGCTTTGCGCCTATTACACGACCCGACGGATGTTCGGTCGGGTCGTGGTGACGAGGAG